>NC_139572.1:9544826-9607965 GCF_965112155.1 Podarcis liolepis | reverse complement strand
GCTCCAGTTGACGTGGATGGTAGCCAAGAGTGATGGGAGTTTCAGTCTTAGAATATCCGTCACTGTAGGCAGTTCTGAAGAAGCGGCCTTATACAGAGCCCATAGAATCGTAGAATGTTAGGAGCTGGAAGGGACCCCAAGGGTCATCCAGCCCAACTTTCTGCAATGCAGAAATCGCAGCTGAAGAACCCCTGACGGATGGCCAGCCAAACCTGCAATGACAGAGTCCACCGCCTTCCGAGGGAGTCCAGATTGTGTATTTTGAAGCGTGTTCAGGGTTTATTTTATTTTATTTTATTTGTTTTCACATATTACATTACAAATGTACCAAAGCCAACACCATTTCCTCCCCATCTCTCCATATATTTACATTTGTATTTCCTCAGTCCATCATATTATTCTTTTCTCCTTCCTTCTACTTCCCTCCGCCCCCACTCAATTTCCTCCACATTATGCAATTTACAATAATCTTTGCATTCTACAGTCTTCTCAAATCATCTATATATTATTATCTTTGCTTATTAATTTTTCTACCATCCAGTACTTCACATATTAATCTAGGCATATTAGCGTATCTTTTTTTGAGCAATATTTTGCCATATATTCATCAAAACATTTCCACTCCTTTTTAAATTTTTGATTCGACTGATTTCTTATTATAGCAGCTAATTTTGACAAAATTAAATATTCATTTAGTTTACAAATCCATTCCTCCTTTGTGGGTATAGTTTGTGACTTCCACCTAGCAGCAATCACTATTCTAGCAGCTGTACTTGCATATAGAAAAATTCTTCCCCACCCCCCACCCCCGTGGTATCTCTTCATCTATCAGTCCAAGGAGATATGTCTCTGGTTTCTTTGTTATTGATATTTTCAACATCTCCTTTAGTTCTTCATGTACTACTACCCAAAATTTCTTAATTTCCTCACATCTCCACCACATATGAAATCCAACCTGTGTTGGAGATGTGGTGGAGAAATAAGTGTGTTCAGGGTTAGCCTTGCCAGAACTACCCTTTGGCATGGGAACGAGTGACGGGAAGACCCCCGCGGGAGCCCGTGTGCTGACATTTCCCTCCATTTGCCGCAGGGATGACGACGACGCAGGCCTCTTCCCAGCAGCACCGACAGCCACCCACTGGCCCCCTTTCGCTGAACACAGACTCCAGGAGAAACCAGCCCCAGCAGGTCTCCCCCACGCTCTCGCCTCTGTCGCCAATCACTCAGGTACGCAAGGGATGCGATGGGGGTCACTTTTATTGGGAGCATGCTGTGGGGTAGGCGGCCGAGGCTTGGGTCTGCGGTTTCCATAATCCAGTGCTAGTTTTGACAGAAAGGCTGGCGCTGAAGAGGGGTGGCAGAAAAGATCTGATGTTGTTCTGAGTTACTGGTGCCAGTGAACTTTGTGGCCGAGTGGGGATTTGAACCCTGGTCTGTCTGGTCCCAGTCCAACACTCCAACCAGTGCACCACCACTGGCTGTCTCATATCCCAGCTCTTGATATCCTAGCCTTGGAATTGTTGAATTGTGGAATGGGAAGGGACCCTGAGAGTCATCTAGACCAACGTCCTGCAATGCAGGAATCTTTTGCCCAGCGTGGGGTTCCATGACCCTGAGAGTAAGACTCTCAAAGTTTATCAAGTGGCCCAGTGAGACCTCTGGGCACTTTGGAACGTTTTAAACACACAAGCACACATAGGTTTGAGCATCACTTATTTCTGCTAGGTGCTGGCTGTTTCCACAGACCACTAGTAGGGACCCCTGCTCTTGGACTGGGTCATCTGAAGGAGAGCGCCCTGGCCTCCCTGCCTGTCCTGTGACCCAGGGGAGGCTGTTCCTCACTGCCCTCTCCTGCCCTGTCCCCCTCCCCAGGCCGTGGCAATGGACGCCCTCTCCCTGGAGCAGCAGCTCCCGCCCTACCCCTTCTTTACCCAGACGAGCGCCCAGCAGCAGCAGCAGCAACAGCAGACCCAGGTCGCCAGCGCTCTCCCGCCCAATGCCTCCCTGATGCAGACGTCCGGCCTGCAGCGAGGGGTGCAGCTGCCCCCGCTCTCCGTCACCGTCCCTTCCACAATCCCACAGTCTCCGCCGGGAAGCCAGACCCAGACCTCCATGGGGATAGACATCAGTTCGGTAAGCTGGACTGGGGAAGGGCTGGGCGGGCAAGGTAGGGAGCCCTGTGGGGTGTGGGTCTAGGTCTGGGTGGGTGTGCACGCGGAGGACTTGCAAGATCTCCTGGGTCACGCAGGAATAGGGCAGCGAGATGTTGGTGCGCAACCACCTTGGCAGAAGTGTTGGTCTGCCATCTACATCGCAGGTGCCTGACCTCTTTAGAACTTGAACTGCTTCTCTGTAGACAAAGCAGATGGCTTCCAGGCCCATTTTGTCAGTCACTGCTCCCGCTCCCGGGGGCCTCTGGGAAATGAGTCGCTACAGAGATTTCTCCAGAGGGTGCATGTTAGGAGAAAGGACTGCAATTTCAAGGGGCCTGTGTTGGGCGTTCCTAAGCAGGCTTTTAGGTAACAGCTTCAAGGCAGAGGACAGGCCTGCCTCCCAAGTCCGGCCGTGCGCTCTGTCGTTCTGCTCAGGGCGACTTTCGGGGAGCCCTTGAGAGCTGTCAGCGCCCGTATATTTCCTTGTCTTGGCAAAAGGAAATGGGCATGCTGGCTCCTCGGGACATCAGCCTGAGTGGATTATCAGGATGTACAGGAAACTGTCATGCCCTCTACCCCAGGCTTTTGGCTTGATCAAAGGCAGCTTCTCCTGGGGAGCCTCCCACCTCAGCCTCTGCCAACACCAGGCCCTCTCACTGATCTGGCATCCAACAGTTATGCTACCTGGGAGGGTGGGGTGGTTTTCGGAGTCGCTGCGCAGTGAATGACAAAGGCTGGGTTTAGTTCCCGGCTTCGAGCCTCAGGGTCCTCAGTGGATGGAGGTGTCTCACCTGCCTCACCTGAGCTTCCCACTGAGCCCCCACTGACCATAGAGGTTGCAGGAGCAGCTTTGCTAAGGTTTGAGCTTGCAGCCTTCCCCTTCTGCCCCCTTTCTGTCTTCTCCAAACTCCTCTTCACGCGTTGGAGCGGTTGGCGGAAGCGTTTGCTCTTTTTAGTGTTACGAAGCAGAGCTTGTGTATTTGTGGCTTTTCTTCTTCTTTAAAGGCAGGGGACCAGAAAATTCTGCAGCCTTTCTAAACGATGCCAACTTCTTGACACCCTGCTTCTGAATTGGCTAGGGGTCCTCCCCTTCAGGCCTGGGGGTCCACAGGAGGAGAGATTTTCTCTTGTGCTCGGATCCTGCTTGCAGGTTTTGCTTGGGGACATCTGGTTGGCTACAGTGAGAACAGGACGCTGGACTAGATGGGTCACTGGCCTGATCTGGCCGGCTCTTCTTAGGTTCACACCCTGTTCCAAGCAACCCTTTGCACCAATGAGGTCTGTGTGTTTAACGTTTGACACTGAGGTTCCCAGGAAGTCCGAAATCGCACACACACACCCTTTTTCTCCTGGGATTTCAGTGCGTGCATCCACACCCAGCAACGTTGCCGTTACTATTACTATTATTATTATTACATCCCCTGGACAAGTCAGGGGCGGGCAGGGGAGAAGCACCTTGCTGCAAGACAGGAGTGGAGAGTTCACTGAGCACAGGTCTCCCCAATTTTAGATGCAGGTGTGAGAAAGCGAAAGAAGGGGCTGTGTTCTCCGGAGTGGGCTGAGCCAGGTGCAAAAGCAGTGTGCCAGCCTTAAGCGGGATCCGTGGAGGAGAGGACTTACTGATGGCTACTAGCCATGCTGGCAGGGTTCCCCCTCCATAGTCAGAGGCAGGCCATGCTGCTGAATCCCCGTTGCTGGAAACCGCAGGAGGGGAGACCTGGTACTCAGACCTGTTTGAGGATCAGGCCAATGGCCTGATCCAACAGGCTGCTCTTACATTCATCAGTAGATATGGGGATATGGGCAGTGCTGAAATTAAGCCCTGCATAGATTAATGTATGCATATTTATTCCAATGTAAATGCATAGAAATACCTGTGGCTGGGAGAAACTACAGGAGGGGAAGGTGTCCTTGTGGGATCAGGCCAAAGGGGGCCCACCTAGCCCAGCTTCCTGTACTCACAGGGGCCACCCAGATGCCCCCGTGGGAAACCAGCAAACATGACCAGAGCAGAATGGCAACTCTCCCCACCCAACCGAGTGGCTTCTGGTGAGGACAGGAGGCTGGGCTAGATGGGCTTTTGGCCTGACTCAGTGGCAGCGCTCTTCTTACGTCCACACGGGTCCTTTCCCTCCAGGATCTTTGGGGGAAGCCTGACTAGGAAAGGGATGTTTAAAAACCAGCTGTGTCTCCTCAATGCCTTTCCTGTCATTCTAAGGAGCAGAGGCATTTGGAATACAGCGTATGGTTCCTGGCTGCACCTTGCTCTCCAGGAAGCTGGGGAGGAAGTCCAGAAATGATTGTACCCCCCCACTTTTTTCTGTCCATGATCTCTCGGGGCATTGTTTAACCGGTACTAGCTGACTCCCTGGGTGTTCATACAAGGGCTTTTCTTCCGTCCCATCTCTCTCTCTCTCTCTCTCTCTCTCTCTCTCTCTCTCTCTCTCTCCACGAAAGAACCCTGTGATTTCATCTGCCTTCTCTCCTTCCCCCTACCCTATTCTCTCTCTCTTTCTCTAACTCTATGTCCTTCTGTAGGGTTCACTCCAGCAGTACCGCAACAATGCTGGCTCCCCGGCCAACCAGTCTCCCACCTCTCCTGTCTCCAATCAAGCTTTCTCTCCTGGCAGCTCCCCTCAAGTAAGGGACTGACTGCATCTGTGTGTGTGTGTGTTCTCTCTCTCTCTCTCTCTCCAGGCCTTTCGCTTCCATGCTTCTCAATGGCTCCGTCTTATTTTCTCTCTCTCCCCAATCCCTCTTAATGTCACATTGTCCAATTTTTAGATATATATCTTTATTTATTGAATTTCTATACCACCCTTCGTCTGAGGGTCCCAGGGCGGTTTACGATAAAAAACGCAAATGCACATAGTAGCAGACAAAAACAATGCCCCCCTCACTTCCAGCTATGTCTAGATGAGTGCTTGCCTGTTTTTAAATAAGGCGTAAAAACAGGGTTTGCACCGAGCCTGTACAATGCTGGTGGATTCATACTGCTTCAGCTATCGCATAGGTTTTTCTAAATGTGCAGACTGTTTTGATAATCCAAGAGGTTCCCCCCCCTTAAAGCACACACTGATTTATATAAGTGGGTTTGAGATGACATGAGTTGAAAGGTGGCCAACTTTCTGCTGTTAAGTTGTAAACAACACACTTCAGAGTACAAGGTGCAGCTTCTGGTTTTCTTCAGTATCGTCCATCACTGTTTTCGGCACTAAGTACAAATCTTACTCGGCTTCTCAGTGGCCACTGGAAGCGATATTGTATAATAATAATAATAATAATAATAATAATAATAATAATAATAATAATTTGTACCCCGTCCATCTGGCTGGGTTTCCCTAGCCACTCTGGGCGGCTTCCATAGAAACCAAAAAACACTAAAATATCATACATTAAAAACTTCCCTGAACAGGGCTGCCTTAAGATGTCTTCTGAATGTCATGTAGTTGTTTATCGTTTTGACATCTGATGGGAGGGCGTTCCACAGGGCGGGCGCCACTACCGAAAAGGCCCTCTGCCTGGTTCCCTGTAGCTTTGCTTCTCGCAATGAGGGAACCGCCAGAAGGCCCTCGGCGCTGGACCTCAGCGTCCGGGCAGAACGATGGGGGTGGAGACGCTCCTTCAGGTATAATAACTATTAATATTATTAGTGCCATGAATTTCCTGCGCTTTGTCCTACATTAAACACACAGAGACCTACTTTTGAGTAGACATGTATACAGATGTGGCTGGGCTGCAGAGCACAGGTTCTTTAAAAGAAAACACACAGACACACACAGACACACACACACACACACACACACACACACACACACACACCAAATAAGCATGTTTGCTAGGTTTAAAACAGGCCAAGTAACAAGAAGAGGGGAAAGAATCTCCAGCCCTTAACACAGAGCTCTTAATCCATCACACACAGTCCGAGTTCCAAAAGTGAGTTTCAAAAATCCAAAGGAAGAAGAGGGTTAGTTAAAAATTGAATTGAAAGACCAAAAGAAGAATCAAATTGTGAGACTTAAGTGTTTGTATAAAGACTTTGTTGTCCCGTGGTACCTTGGAAGATAATCAGACCCAAACGGCAAATAGTGGGTTTGGAGGCCTGCTAACACAGCCGGAACGAGTCGGCTAAGTCATCGCACAGCAAAGACCCGCCGTAGGCGGCATGTTAATTGCCCACACAGCTGACGGCAGCCGGAGCACATGAAACCTTTTAGTACTTTCGTATTCAGGGAAAGCAAAGCACCGCTCGTTCCCAGCTCTCATCCCACAACGTGGGAGCAGTTGAAACAATCAGCAGCCGTTAGAAAGGGTTTTGAAAGGGTGAAGCAGCACAGAGCGGGAGACCTCAGGCAGTCTTGGGTGCTGCTGCTGCTGCTTGGTGGGAAAATCAGGGGTAGCCAACCTTTCACACCCTCCATTGTAGAGTTGGAAGGGACCCTGAGGGTCATCTAGCCCAACCCCCACAATTCAGGAATCTCAACCAAAGCATCCATGATAGAGGGGTCATCCAACCTCTACTTAAAAACCTCTAAGGAAGGAGAACAAGGGAGACTGTTCCACTGTCAAACAGCTCTCACTGTCAAAGTTCTTCCTGATGTTGAGTCCAAACCTCCTTTCTTGTAACTTGAAGCCATCAGTGCAACTTCTGTGTGGAGAAAATCAGGGAAGGCCAAGCTTCTGCCCTCCAGAAGTTCCTGGACTACAGTTCCCATCATCCCCTGCCCATATAGGCAACAGCAAAGGGAGGTGGGAGTTGAGGTCCAGCAGCGCCTTGGAGGGCCACCGCCTTTCCCCCATCCCTACGTTAAATTTAATGTACAGGCCTGGCCACTTGATTCGATAGCCTTGTAAATAAATCGGGGGTCGTGTCCAAGCAAGTTTTTCCCTGAGCACGACCTACTGAAATCAGTATACCCAAGCGAGTCGTGCTCATTTGATTTCCCCAGGTCTGCTCGGAGGACGACTGAACTCTGGCTACAGCCCTTGGTTGTTACAGAGGGGAGGCATAGACTGAGCACCGGCACCTAGCCACATTAGCTATGTGGGGCCTCCCTGCTCAGGCACACTCTACCTCTGAATGCCGCCTGCTGCTGGTGTGCTGGAGAGAGCACCAGTGGCTGTCGGCCATCATAGCAAAATGGAACCCTTGTGTGCTGCCACCAAACACCAGGTGGTGGCGACAGGGGGCTGCTACCATTTCCTTCCTGCCCGGTTTAGGGGGCATCTGCAGAAAGGAGGGTGCCAAGCCGGTGGCCTCGTCCCCCTCTCTCCACCTGCCTCGATTCAGAAGGCCGAGAAGTCTTGGAGCACAGTTTGCAGGGTCAGGTTCATGCAGGAAGAACAAAGCTGTGAGCCAGCCTTATGAGGAAAGGTTCCAGTGTGTGCATTTGTCCTTTTTTTCAGTTTTGAGAAAAGACGAGCAACAGGCGATGGGATAGAAGCCTATACAAAACTAGAAAGTGGGCAGAGAAAACATTTTTCTCCCTCACACAAGGAGCTGGACCTCTTGGGCATTGAGGGGAATTCCTGGCCTTCCTTGCCGCAGCGCTCAGCCATTCAGTTAACGAAAGCTAGCAAGCCCCTCTCCCTCTTCGGTTCTGCAGAGAGAGCCTTTGGCTTCCGCAGCCAGCGGAAGAGGCCAGGTCTTGGATCCCAAAGTGCTGAAGTGATTAAAAAAAAGCCCTTCTCGTTTAATCACGTCTCCTCCACCCCCCCCAACCTCCCTGGTCTCTGCTGGCAAAGTTATTAAAAACAGTGCAGTTAAGGATCCTCAAGGGGAGCAATTTTTTTTATTAAAAAAATGCATCTGTATCACTTTGCACTGCTGCACAGTTGTAAAATGAGAGTGGTTTCTCATAGACCCGCTGGTGGGGAGGAGGTGGTCGGATTATAATAGCCCAGCAGAGAAAGGTTAGGGCAGAGGGATTCCTGAATTTAGGTCGATAAAGGGGGAGGAGGCTCGCTTGCTGCTGCCCGTCTCGGCTGTTTTTTAAGCGCAGGACCAGGCTTGCAGAATCAACCTGGTTGGATTTTTTTAAAATTTTTTTGCAAAAAAACCTCTTTAGGTCTTTCCTACTTTATAAGAGACCTTGTGAGACCAGGACTCTAGAAGGCAGGGTAAAAGGAAAGATTTGCTTTGCTTTGCCTTCTTCATTTTGAAGCAGTTTGGGGAATTGTAGCATTCGGGAGTTTCTCCATCAGGCTTTGCCAAGCTGATCTAATCTGCGCATGACTAGCGTTGGATGGAAATAGTAATAACAGCTGTAGGAGTAGGAGTACAAATAAAAATATTATTGGGCCACAACCAAGCGAATCTTACCAGCGTCTGATGAGCGTTGGATATAACGAGTCATAAGTGCAGTGGTAGTAGGAATAAAAATCTTGTTGTCATTCCAAGTAAACCTCCTAACCAAAGGAAGAGTGGGGCATCTCAGTTGCTGCTGTTTTGGGTAGCACAGCCCCTTATCCTCCCCATTGCTCCATTGGCATGCAGTCATGTTGGTCAGGACAGTTTGCAAACTATCTCATCCATCAGAGCCTTTCTACCCCTCTCCCACCCTCTGGGGCAGACATGCTTCTTCAAACCATGCGCCACCCATTCACTTTTGTCCCCTCTCCCCCTTTCCGGCCTGTGTGTTTCTGGCATGGTGGTGGCAGCGGCATAGCCCTCATCTAAGGTGGAAACCGGGTTACTGTGCCCCCCAAGTCCCATCTCCTCCTCTAGAGCTCTGCTCTTGAATTCATCATTCTGGGGCTGGTTGGTAGTTAGCCAGTGGGGTGGGGTGGGGTGGGGTGGGGATTTCACCACGCAGCCTTCAATTCAGCATCCTCAAGGGCGGTCTTGGCAGACTGTCTGCTGCCCCCACTCTGGATTTCAGCAAAGGGCTCTTCTCTGCACTGATTCTCCTCCTCCTCCTCCTCCTCCTCCTTGCAGCAAACATCTATCCTGGGGAGCGTCTTCGGGGATTCCTGTTACGACCAGCAGATGACGGCCAGGCAGGCAAACGCTTTATCTCATCAGGTGAGAGCGCTTTCTGTGACTCCCAAGCACCCCTTGACTGGAGGTTCAAATGGGATTGGTGGTTTCGACTCTTCACCACCCAGAGAAGTTTGGTTCATCAGGTGGGCGGCCAGATAAAATATTTGTTAAATTTGTATGCCGCCCTTCGTCCATAGATCTGGGGGTGGTTCGCAGCGTCAAAATGCTAAATCACAATTTTAGCCATGGTTGCAAAGCGGAACGTAGAATCGTAGGATTGTAGACTGGGAGGGAGGGTCCCCAAGGGTCATCTAGCCCAGCCCATGGTTCAGAGCAGTATGCCCTTGGGATGATGATGATGATGATGTATAACTTGTACCCCCACCCATCTGACTGGTGGGTTATGAACCCAGCCCAGCAAGGCTCTTTTATTAAGTTCTTACCTCCAGGATTCCTTCCTCCAGCTTGAGCAGTTCAACATGATTGAGAACGCCATCAGCTCCAACAGCCTCTACAGCCCCTGCTCCACCCTCAATTACTCCCAGGCGGCCATGATGGGCCTCACCGGAAGCCACGGGAGCCTCCAGGACGCCCAGCAGCTCAGCTACGCCAGCCACGGGAACATCCCAAACATCATCCTCACAGGTGGGTCCGTGGTTTGGTGCGCATCGCCACCCTTTGGACCTTTGCAGCTGCTGAATTTCTGAACAGCAGCGGCTGGTAGGGCAGAAGTAGGGAGCCCAACAGCAGGTGGCACTGCGGCCGGCGAGAGACGGAGCCCACAAATGATAGTTTTCTCCTCCTCCCTGCTGATTTCCTCCTACAAGGAGCAATCGATGAACCAGTCTTTATGACAGTCAAAGACCAGCTGGTGAAAAGAGCAATAAAAACAGGTATAACTGCTTCAGCACCAAGGGGCAGAAGAAGTAGGCAGAGCTGAGAATTTCACGTGTGCTTATTTGCATTAAAAGCAACACTCTGATAGCTAAAGTATGTGAACCAGAGTTTAAAATTGTTATTCGTTCGCTGACCATCACTGTCACCATGGCGTGGCCTGGCCTTGTTGCCATAAAACAGAATTTCCTGACGGGCCTGGTGACCTCCAAGTCTTGGATTTTACAAGGGGAGACAGTGAGAATCAGGAGGAAGAGGCTGGCAGGCAGGCAGGGCCACCCCCCAGACTGGTTGCAGGTCAGAAGGCGGGCAGACAGAGGCTGGTGGGGCAGTGCCCATTATGCCCTTGCAGAGCAGACTCCATTGTTTCTGGGCCAGACAGTGTAGACCATGGGTCAGCAAACTTTTTCAGCAGGGGGCCATTCCACTGTCCCTCAGAACTAGTTGGGGGCCGGACTATTTTTTTTTTTTTTTTAATGAATTCCTCTGCCCCACAAATAACCCAGAGATGCATTTTAAATAAAAGGACACATTCTACTCATGTAAAAACACGCTGATTCCTGGACTGTTGGTGGGCTGGATTGAGAAGGCGATTGGGCCGCATCTGGCCCCCGGGCCGCCTACCCATGGTGTAGAAAGAACTGAGCTACATGGACTCAAGGGTCGGACTTGGCACAAGGCGAATTCCTACGTTTTCCTTGTTTGGAAAACCATGAGGACTAGAACATTGTTTTTCTAGGAAGAGCTGCAGCTTAGCTCCAGGGCTTCACATGCAGCTTTCCCCAGGTGCAATCCCCTGCAGCACCTTTGGGTCGGGCTGGGAATGTCCCCCACCCTGGGTCTGACTGTCTGAACAGCTTCGTGTGTTGCTAACGCCTGAAGTTAGCTCCTGGGCTGCCCCAAGGAGTGGGTCAGGTGGAAGAGGAGCGGAGGCTGGTCCTAACCAAAGGTCTGTCTGTCTTTCTCTCTCTCCCTCCACCCTGCCACTCCCAGTGACCGGGGAGTCCCCTCCCAGCCTGTCGAAGGACCTGACCAGCTCTCTGGCCGGCGTGGGGGATGTCAGCTTCGACTCTGATTCCCAGTTCCCCCTGGACGAACTCAAAATCGACCCCCTGACCTTGGACGGGCTGCACATGCTCAACGACCCCGACATGGTCCTCGCTGACCCCGCCACAGAGGACACTTTCCGGATGGACCGGCTGTAGGGGAGAGGGGAAGAGGGGGCGCGTCGCCGAGAGTGAGAGAGCGCATGCCAAATCTCAAATAAAAGGTGTACCAAGTCTCGGCGCCCGCAGAGGCAGGGACCGGCCCACCTCGGGTCCGTCGCACCTGAGAGCCGGGCTCGTTCCACCCTCACAGAGCAGCTGCCCACCCCCCCGTCTCCCCCCCTCCAGAGGCCACTGGTTTGGGAGAGGACCTCTTTATCCACAAGCCCCCCTTGCGCCCTTTCCGTTCCTCTCGCCCTCTGCTTGCCACCAAAGTTCGGTCCTTGTTCTCCTTTGCACTAAATGGTTTCTCCGTGTTTGTTTTTGGGAAGGCAGGGAGTGGGGTGGCAGTAGAGGAGGCTGCTCCCTCTCTTCCTCTCCCCCCCCCCCCGCCCCGGTGGCTGGGCAAAGCGCTCTGAAAAGGTAAATAGATAGTTCTTATCCCCCCCCACCTCTGTCAAAACTACCGAGTCTCCAGTTTCGGTTACAGAAACAGCCACTTCTGCATGAAGCCGGGAGCTTGGGGGGGGGGTGCTGGGGGTTGCGCGACAGACACGTGAAGCCCCACCACCCCTGAGTTCAAAAGCTACGTTGTGGATATTGCTGCTTTCCTTCTGGGAAATGGGGTGGGTGGGGTTTTAGTACAGGAGGTGGTGGGGAGAGTCAGGTGAGCCCTCCAGAATAATTCCCTGAGGCAGATGCTTGGCTTTGAAGGATGGGGAGGGGTGTAAATGGTTAGTGATCTCCTGCCCCCCCCCTTTCGCTAGCCTTGACTCTCATCCAAAACTCTATTGCTGCCTGTTCCCCCGTTTGCCTCCTTGCTCAACAGTTGCAGAAACATCTCTTTTTGGGGGGCCACACCGTCCGGGGATTTATTTGCACGAGCCGCCTAACTCCTCTTTCCGATTCAAAGGACTTTTTGGCAGGGGGTGGGGGACAGGTAGAGGAAGAGGAGGGGCAATTTTATTTATGTCGCATACTTCCGTTACCTAAAGGAAGGAGCTACGGTTTCCTCTTGGTTAAACGCTTGCGGGATTATTGCTGTCCAGCGTGCAAGTCTCTCTCCCCTCCCCTTTTTGCATGGCAAAGGCAGTTCCCGCCCAGTATTAAAGGAAAATATCTCACGTGCATGATTTGTTATTTTTTGGCAGGGAATAGCGAGGAAAATCCGGTCAGCCTTGGAGGGGCGCCGAGCCAGACTGAGCCCCCAAATGGTTGCTGAGGGTGGCAGAATCAGAGGGGTTCAGTGGGGAATCGTTTAAGGGGACCCCAAGACGTACACACACGTCTCCTGCTTGCAAAGTGGACAGAGATGTTCTCTCCTTTGACGTCTTGAGCGGAAGGCGCTCTTTGGCGTGGGGCAGTTTTTTGGACTGACTCCAATGCGTTTGTCACTTTCCATTGGCAGAATCTCGTGCCAAGTGCCCCTGGGGTGTTGGTGGGTCCCTGAAACACATGTCTGGAGCTCAGAAATCCTTTCGCAGGCATGTTTGTGAGTCTGAATGCTTCAGGCAGGGTCTCCCTGCTCCCCACCCCCCAAACACTTTTCTTTTACAGCATCCCATTCTCCAGGCCAGGTCCCTGGTTTTCTGTGCTGCTGGGGAGGAAGTGAACCTCCCATTTGCCGAAAATGCTAATCTGGTAGCCTCCTGTGGCTCCCTTGGCCTGGCTGGGCGATATCTTAAGTCCTCTGGGCCTTCCTGGCTGGCGCAGCAGAGCTCACCTCCCCGCCGTCCCCTCTTCTGCTCTGAGTTGGCCGGGCAGCGTTCAACTTGAGTCCCTGCCTCGTTGTCCCTCAGGTTCTGGGTTTGAGTCCTGCCATAGCCTTCCCCGAATGCCTCCCCCCCCGGCGAGTTACAGCTGGGCCCCTGGGCCCCTGCATGTGCCGCTAGGAAGTCCCGTTCCGAGTACATGTCTGCTTACACTCCGCCTGTGCCATCCTTTGTTTTACGACTTTTGCACTAAAACTGTGCTGTCTCCTAGGCGTTCTGTGTGGGCGCTTCGATGCAGTGCTTCTCCCCCAACCCTTTCAACTCCCAAGAAGTGGCCTCTCCCATTGTTATATAACCCGTATCAGTATTTTAGCCTCTAGTACTCGCCGTGGTCTGCCCATTTCAAGGCTGCTCTGGGTCCCTCTCCTGCACGAGGAGGAGTCCCGTCTGCTAAAAAAACCCCCAGGAGGTGGTAACTCTCCTTCTCCGAACGGTGAATGCAGGGATCTCGTCCTTTGGCCTCCAGCGATCCTGTCAGAATTCATTGGTCCGACTCTCTGGGATGCCCTTCCCTCAGATCTCAACATGTGCACAGTCCTCTTCAGTCTTTGGCCTGCCGTTTGGGGATGTGGACTTGGAAGACTCGTTTCCTGGTCTGGTAAACACACGCAGCTCTCGAACCGGACAGTTTTATAGGGAGATGTACAAATCTCTCCTCCTCCCCTTTTCTAAATTACACATTGTACATAGGAGAGCCTGAGTGCGGATAAACTGTAAGTAGTTTTACAAAAATGGCCTTAATATATATCTCTCTATATATCTATATATCTGTATACACACGTGAAACACAAACACAAAAGAACCCTTTCTGGATTTGTTTGAGGGTCACTGAGGATTAGGGACCATTTGCTTTGGAGGGGCACTGTTTAAATTTCTGGTTTGTGTTTCGTTTGTTGCTGTTGCTGGAAACTCTTGTTAAAGATGGCAGGATCGTAGCGCAAGATACTTCGATGTGCTCGGTATCTCTCTTCCCAGCATGGGGCAGCGTCATTCTTAATTTATCATGTTGAGTATCCAAGCGATGACTTTAGCACAACGGCAATTTACTTCCTCCGTTAATGCACCTTATATTCTGCTTCTTTCTGTTTTTTCATCATGGGGAGGGGGGGGGGATTTCTATCCTCACCCCCACCCTCAATTGTGTGTTTAAGGCCAGGCACCCGGAGGTTTTGAGATACATGCTCTGTGTGCACCAAAAGCTGATGCAGAAGCTTGCTTAAAATTGCTTATTTTGAAGGGGGAAGAGCTGAAAGCTCCCCATATCCTTCCTTTTGGGGGATTCTGCCCACCATGATTCTGTTCCAGGGGAAAAGGCTTTGTTGCAGGAAGTCCTGCTTCGTTCAGAAGCGGGAGTGTTGTGCGTTGCTCAGTTAGGGGCAGGTTTAAAAGAGCTGCTCTCTTTCGGTTAGGTGCCTGGCTTGTGTACGGATGGGCACTGTGGTGCGTTTGTCTTAAGCCGTTCTTTCTGTACTCTCCTTTCCTCCCCACCCCCTTTACCTTCCCAACAACCCTTTGAGGTAGGTTAGGCCAAGAGATGGCAGCTGGCCCAGCGAGTGCCTGTGCTCAGTGGTCGTTTTATCCTGGGTCTCCGTGGGCCTGGTCCAGTATTGCTCTGTGTGTGTGTGTGTGCGCGCGCCAGCTAATAATACTGTGTAAACAAGACCAGTTTCACCCCTGCAGTGTGGTCTGAGCCCCTGAACTTACATAAGCAGTGCCCTTTCTCCTTACAATTTGGCAAGAAAAAGTTCCCAGTGAGGAAAGGAGCGCAGAAGTCGACGTCCCTCCAGTTTCCACCCGGCTCTGCTTGCTCCACAGCACCTCCACTGGAGCAGGCCAGGAGGGGTACTGCGCCTTCTCATCCCAGGGGGAGTCCCAGGAGCCAGGAGGGTCCCCTTTCATTGCCGATTCTGGTCTGCCACCTCAGGCACTTGGGTGCACCCACAGAGGCCACTGGCTGCCAGGCAGTACAGGCTTCCATAGCTCAGTTGGTAAGAGCATGAGACTCTGAATCTCAGGGTTGTGGGTTCGAGACCCGTGTTGGGTGAAAGGTTCCTGCATTGCAGGGGGATGGGCTAGATGACCCCTTGGGGTCCCTTCCAGCTCTACAAGTCTGTGATTCCTAGCAGGAGCTTTGCTGCCAGCCCAAAATATTAGCAAGGCATGTTAGAGCCCTAGAGCTGATGGGGGGTATGGGGCAATTAGTCCAATTCTGCAGATTTCGAGTATCTTTGTAATAAACAAGACTCTATTCTGGAAAAATGCCACATCACATTCCTTAAATCCCCACCCAACAGCTGCCATTGTTGGCCTTTGAAAATGGAAGTTGGCCCCCAAAAGCCCCTCTTGGCATCAAGTGCCAAATGAATTAAATGGCAATGAGGACTGGCACCCTCGTTGTCAGGGCCCTGCTCCATTTCCATCCTTGCAAGCTGTGTGGAGAAGCGTTCCTGAGCATATGCAGAGTTCCGCTGCTGCCCCCTCCTCCTCTCCCCCTGTAACCCCCACGCCCCGATGGACCTGGTCCCGGTTTTGTAAGGGGTGTGTGTGTCTCCCCACCTGCTCTTTGGGTGGGCTCTGGCGGCCAGCGGTTGTCGAGAGGCCAGGATGGGTATCAGAAGCGATTGCGAGGATGGCAGGCTGTTGGCAGAGAGGCCGGGTGCTGGTGTTTTAAATCCACAATGCTTTCCGTCAGCTTCGAAAAATGTCTTGCAAAAGCAGGGGGAGTATCCTGAGCCAGAGTGAATGACTATAAATACATATATATTGGCGTGTGTGTGTCCGCGCATGTGTAAGCAAACTGAGATGGAAGTGTAAAAAAAGCAAGACTTAAAGTGGTGCAGGGAGCAGGGTACAGATCCAGCAACTGGGTCAGGCCCAGCCCCCTCTTCCCACAGCAAGCAGGGGCCTAATTGTCCGGATGTCCTCGGATACAGGATGCTGGGCTTGGTGGTGGTCAGACCCAGCTATGCACAAATTGGGGGCGGGTAGGATAAGACACCCCCCCCATCCCTGCCAAAAAAGGCCAAATTTGGGGGTGGCCTCTGCCCATTGCATGTCCAGGGAAAACTGAATCCTGTTGTCGCTGTGGCTTTTCTGCATGTTTGCAGGAGTCTTGCTGGGGGCTCCTTGTAAATCTATCTCTGACAGGCAGCAGCAAGAGACTGAACTGTCCCTTTTTTAAATAGAAAAGAAAAAGGAAAGCTACTTCTTTCTCTCCCCCCCCCCCCATTTCCATCCTCCTTTTCCTGCCTCCATCCTTTCAAGGCAGCCATCTCCCCCCACCCTTTTTTTCTTAGGTAGAATTCCTCTCCGGAAGAGGACTACCTACATACTACACCCGTGGCTTTTGAAAAATGAAAGAAGGCACTTTGATTTATTTTTTTTTAATTAAAAAAATTCCCTTGTCACTGTGAAAACATCTGTGAAAGAGCAGTTGAATATCTGAGTATGCATTCTTCTTCTTTTTAGGGGGAAAAAGGGGGGACCCAAACAAAAAGTTAAGTGTTTTTGTGTTGTAACTTTTTTTTTTAAATGAACCGGTTTAACCTTCCTTTTATTTTCAAAAGAAAACTTGTAGGGTTTGAGCGGAATTCCCATATTGCAATATGTGAATTGGGGGTGGGTGCGGAGGGTTTAAATAACCAACACACTACGTTTATGGGAACTTCAGTCGATATCTTTGTGCTTTTTGTTGTATTTATTATTATTGTTTTTTATTTTTTTTTAGAAAAAGGGGGAAACAACTTCCTTCCGGGGAGGGGGAGGAGGGCACGGTGCGTGTGTGTGTGTATATAAATATATATATATATATATATATTTTAAAAAAGTATATATAAATAAATGTGAGCTTGGCCAGTTTCTACTGTGTTTATAAAGGAAAGGCGTGGCTTTTTGGGGGGAGGGGAACGCAGGCTGGGGGGGGAGAGACGCTTTGAGGCAGCAGCAGCAGCAGCAGCAGCAACAGCTTGGTACTTTCTGCCTTTGGGGTTTTGGTTTTCATCCCTCTTTTTCATAAGAACCGAAAGCAAAAAAAATGTATAAATAGCTGTTGGTATCTTAGCATGTGTATTGAAGCAAAGGCTGTCTTGGCTCAATGTCCCCATTCTCCACCTGCAGATTGGACGATCTCACGCCCGTGGTTGAGAATTCATTGCCTTTTTTTGCTTTTTGCCTGGTTCCCTTCTCTCCTCTCCTACTTCCCCCCCCCTCCACCCCAAAGCCTTCTCGGTATATCGATAACAATGACAAAATCCCCAGCGTTAATCGTTCTCCTCCTCCCACCAGCCCCAATTTTCAGGTGTGTCAAAAAACGGTGGAAAGCCCACCTTTGGGACAGGGTTGGGTGGGAGATGGGCTCTGAGATGCCTTCTCTTCCCCCCCCCCCAACTTATATATGTTTGGGAAGCTGGGGCAACCCTGTCAGATGGGCAGGGTTCAAATAATAAAATGATTATCGCCATTATTATCAATTGCCGCCACATCCAAACGGTGTTCTGTTACTGTATGGCACGGCTGACCAGAGCCGGACGTGTCTTCTCCTGGCCCAGCCTTCGCCAACCTAGCGCCGCCACCCCCCCTAAATGCTGGACGGGGTGGGCAGTCAGGTTTTTGGAGGCTGGGGCTGGGTGTGCAGTAGAAGCTTCTTTGAACCCCCCCCCCAAGAGCTTTAAAACGTAACTGGGCAAATCAGCAGAGGCTTAATGCTCTCCCTGACACCCCCCCTTCCCAAAAATGAATGAGCCAGGTGGGTCAAAATACTTCTCCCCTTAACCCCTCCACCCCTTTGCAAGTGTGTGTGATTGGGGGCAGGGATGTGAAGTTTGACATGTCCCCCACTTTAAAAATCCCCCAAACAGCAAGTAGGATTAAATTGAATTCAGTACAAATAAACACGACTTGCTGAAATAAAAGGGAGGGAGGGTTGTTTTAGGGTTTGTCTGTTTTTGCCAAATTGGGTAGGGGGATTAAGTGTTTTGGGGGTGGTGGTCCTGGTGCTGTTTTAGATGCAACCCCCCCCCCCCCCAGTTCTGGGGATACCTGTCAATTCTAGATTACAGTTCTGTTAGTTTCAAAGCCTTCATTTGCAGCTGATAGTTTTTAGAAAGACCACAGGGACTAGCTGCATGGTGTGTTTTTTAAAAAGAGAAATGGTGGTATCAGGAATCCCCACTAAAAGCCATTATCCTTGGAGTGGGGAGATCCACAAGCCTCTTGAGGCGGCACCTGTGTTTGACTTCGGGAAACCCTAACCAACCATTGCATAGAAATCAGCCCTTTTGCAGAAGCCGCTCAAAACGCTCTGTGCCAGGAGACGGAACGGCTTAATCCCGACTCAAGATCCTTGATTTGGAGAACACTTAGCTAAGGCACGGCTTGCAAATGCAGCCCCATCTCTTTGGCTGCCCTGCCATACGCAACAGAAACACCAGGATTAATTCTGCAAGCTTTTGCAGGTTGCGTCCGCGGTCGGCCATACTCTGAGTTAGTCCTATTGAAACAGACGGATGTGGCCAAACAAGTCTGGTGGATCTGCTCTGAGCAGAACTTAATTGGGCTGCAACCCTAACATCACTTTCTTTTTTTTGGGGGGGGGGGATAAGACCATGCCTAAACGTTATTTCCCCCTTCGATCCTAACTAGTTCCTAACTCTATATGGGCATGAGCAGTTGCACATTAAACGTAATTATCCATATTATAATAACCATATTGCTAGAGACATCCAGAACATTAACGCAACTTAGCAAGTAAACAAAATGTGCTTAGTTCTAGCTGTTAGTCGGGTGGTAGCTTTTCAATACATGGCTTTCTTTGGGGGGCAGGGAGGAAATTAAATTTTTCTCTCCCCCCCCCCCACATTTCTTTTGGGGCACCTGGAAGTGTAAAAGAACACCAGGGGAAATGTGGGTTTTATCTGAATAAGGTAGATTCAGCTGTGTTTGGCAGCTTCCCTTACAGACAGGCAGCTAAAAAACAGTAACACAAAAATCATATTTTGGGGTGGGGGGGGGGGAGAAAGGCGGATTAAAAGGGTGGGAAGGGAACAGTCTTTTGTTTTCTGTATTTTTGGACCGTGTAACATCCTGTTCTTTATAGTTTTTTTTTAAAAAAACAAAAACATGAGGACTAGTGGAATGACTTTACTGATATATGCAAATCCTACCATTGAGTTACAGGTTTTCTTGGGGGGTGGGGAGGGGGGGTATTTGGGGGCGGCAGCAGCAGCACAGGAACTCTGGAGCATAGAAGCTTAATTTATTGTGGCTTTTTTCTTGGCAAAAAAAAAAAGGAACCCTGAAGGTGGCTTTGTAAGCGTGTATGTGTGTTTTTTTCTTCTTTTTGCAAACTTAAGAACATGACAATGATGTGAAAAAGCGGCAAAACTCTGTGTACATTCTTTTTGATCTCTCTTTTTTTGGTTCGATCGTTTCCTTTTTTCCTTTCTTTTCTCTGTGAAGGCTTTTTTTTGTCTTTGTAACTTTGCATTATTTGTAAATGAAATGTAATAAAGTTCAGCTGTTTTTCTCTCTGGCTGCTCAGCTCTGCTTTTCTGAATAATTGTTGTTAATTGCAAAGCTGCTTTGCAATGGGTTAAAAAGGGTCTTTTTTGCAAAATGCCTTCCTCTTCCCTAGCCAGACGGCAGTTTTGCTTTTTGGGATCTCTCCTGGCTTTCAGAGAGCCTGCCCTGCGGGCAGCATCATAAAACAAAACACAACCTTCTTGTCCTTAAGACAAAGTAATTTAATTCTCCAAATTCTCTATACATACATATTTTTTTAAAAAAGTGCTTTCTCTGCGTTTCTTCTTATTGCTTCCGAGAAAGTGCGCATTTCATTACCTGCCTTTAATGCGCCAAGGATTCGGGGCCGAGGAATGAGCATGTAACTGGGCTTGGGAGGAAGCCATGCGCCACGTTTACCCAGGGTCACTTGCTCAGACTGGCAGCCGCCCACCAGGCTTCTTGCCACCTGAGCTTTGAGGGGCTGAGGATCGAACTAAAGCAGGGGCACCCCTCTTGCAGGATGCCAGAGCAGGCCAGATTGGAGTAGCTCAGCACACATTTCCCTCCCTGTCCAATTTAATTGACATTTCTCAAAATTGGTTACTTGCAAGACTACGACCATTTCTCAAGAGGGACGTCGCACCGCATCACCCCGTTTTTGCATGAATCGCTGATCTGTGCCTGGACAGTGGTTCATGCAGGGATGCAACGGGCAGCCCCACTTTCTTGACATCAGACCCGAACCCCCTACCTAGGGGTGGAGCAGAAGGAAGCAGCCTCCCTCGGCTGGCGAGTGCTTTGGTGTTCTTGGAGAGCTGCTCCTAGCTAGCCTCTCCCCTCCATGTTCTCAAGCGCCTCCGCTGGAACAACTGATGCTCTTCTGCACGGTGCAGAACATTCAGCACATTTGTGGCCAGTGAGGGATTCCAAGGGGGCTTCCGGTTACTAGGGAAAGGGAGGCGCAGCGATGCCAGAGGGCGGCTGGGCGGCTGCTGCAAGGTGTTGCGGGACTGTCCATAATTCGATATATTGTAAAAAGAGCAGGAAGCAGAGGGGTGAGTATGTGAGTCTCGGGCCAACCCTAAAAGGCGCTTAGTAGTCTTGCTGGTTCCGGTAAGATTCGTAGTCCTCTGGGATCGTGTCTGTGAATGAGAGAACAGGAGGCAGGGATCTTAGAATGGGGTTACCAGACGTCCCTGTTTCCTGGGGACAGTCCCTGGATTTGCGAATAGGTCCCCGGACAAATTCCATCCCTGGAATGTCCCCGGATTTCATCTGATGTCCCCGGGAAACGTGGCAGCGGAGGTCTCAGCAGCCCGGAGCAGTTGGCTCTGGCCGGCTTCAGGAGCTGCCCGGAAGTCCCCGTATGATGGTGGTGCAGGGGCTCAAAGATGCAACTTCTGCCTCCACCTTCCCTGACCCAGCAACTCAGCTGTGAAGGGAGGCTTCGTGCTGCCTATTGGAGCAGCCTCCCAACTCCTACTTGTGTGCAAGCAGGAGGGGGCAGGGATCTCTCAGGCAATGGGAAGCCTCCCTGCCCAGCTGAGGGATCCCTGCCTCCTCCTGCTTGCACGCAAGTAGGAGTTGGGATGGGGCTGCTCTGATGCCTTATGAGTAACGGCTAAGGGAGCTGGGCATGTTTAGCCTGGAGAAGAGGAGGTTAAGGGGTGATATGATAGCCATGTTCAAATATATAAAAGGATGTCACATAGAGGAGGGAGAAAGGCTGTTTTCTGCTGCTCCAGAGAAGCGGACACGGAGCAATGGATCCAAACTACAAGAAAGAAGATTCCACCTAAACATTAGGAAGAACTTCCTGACAGTAAGAGCTGTTTGACAGTGGAATTTGCTGCCAAGGAGTGTGGTGGAGTCTCCTCCTTTGGAGGTCTTTAAGCAGAGGCTTGACAACCATATGTCAGGAGTGCTCTGATGGTGTTTCCTGCTTGGCAGGGGGTTGGACTCAATGGCCCTCGTGGTCTCTTCCAACTCTATGATTCTATGAAGGGCAGTGTGAAGCCTCATTTCCTAGCTGAGGGATCCCTGTCCCCTCCTGCTTGCACGCAAGTAGGAATGGGATTGGGGCTGCTCCAATGGGAAGGGAGGCATCGCGCTGGCCTAGCCTCGCCACCGCTGCTGCTCTCGGCCCTCCTCTGCCTTCCATGCCTGACCCACCGCACACCTCTCCCCCCCCCCCCACCAAAGAACCAACAGCTCGGGCTGGCCAGGCTCATGGAAAAAGGAGATAGAAGCCTCGGAGGAAGGGGAAACACGGCGGTTGAGGTCAAGGCGGCGGTCGCCCCTCTGCCACTGTCCCAAACATGTAGTAATTAATTAATTAAAGTGTCCCCGGATTAATTGGAAAAAAATCTGGTAAGCTTATCTTCGAATGGTAGAGTTGGAAGGGGTCCTGAGGGTCATTCAGTCCAGCCCCCTGCAACGCAGGGAGTTGCAGAATCCCACAGACTTGATGATGCGACTGTGGGAGCAAAGCGCTTTGGTACCCCCTCCCTGGCCAACACTCTCCTCCTACAGCGGCTAAATATCCATAAGAGACTAGGAATCCAGATAGACTGCCACTGGACCTGGAGGTTCCACAAGAACATAAGGAACCTGTTCTGGATCAGGACCTGAGTGCGAGATCCCTCTCTCCTCCTGGGGTTTCCAGCAATTCCTATTCCGAAGCATCGCTGCCTCCAACAAGTGAGTCCCAAGGGAAATACGACCCCAAGACCCACAACTTGCCGGAGTCTGCAAAAGCAACTGAAACTCGCTTTCCTTTTCCTTGTGTGTGAAACCCAGTCACTAAATCTCTTTTAGCTCCACCCTCTGGCATTAAAATTGGCATGGCTTTGAAGGCTGCACCCAGGGGTGGGGAGAGAGGATGTGTGGGGCTGGGCGGGAGGGAGTGGGGCCTGCTCACCGTTGCAGCGATACCGCAGGTTGGACCAGATGATGTTCTCCTGGGAGAAACAGAAGACCCCCAGGCGCCCGCCTCTCATCGTGGTGTCGAGGACAACGCCTGTGTCGGCCACCAACTCAGGACCCTCGTAGAAGCGAGCCCTAGAGAGGCAAGAAAACCATCAAGGATTCTAATGCCAGCATATTTGTGGCAAAAATGTGAGGGTCTAGGAGGCAGGAGCCTCTGCTTGAAAATAATAAATCATTATTATTATTATTACTATTATTATTTATACCCCACCCATCTGGCTGGGCTTCCCCAGCCACTCTGGGCGGCTTCCAACAAAATATTAAAATACTGTAATACATCAAACATTAAACGCTTCCCTAAACAGGGCTGCCTTCAGATGTCTTCTAAAAGTCTGGTAGTTTTCTCTCTCTTTGACATCTGATGGGAGGGCGTTCCACAGAGCGGGTGCCACCACCGAGAAGGCCCTCTGCCTGGTTTCCTGTAACTTGGCTTCTCGCAGGGAGGGAACTGCCAGAAGGCCCTTGGCCCTGGACCTCAGTGT
This sequence comes from Podarcis liolepis, assembly GCF_965112155.1. Classification (NCBI taxonomy): domain Eukaryota; kingdom Metazoa; phylum Chordata; class Lepidosauria; order Squamata; family Lacertidae; genus Podarcis; species Podarcis liolepis. The sequence continues at coordinate 9,584,988 of NC_139572.1, read as the reverse complement.
CTGGGCTGAATGATGAGGGTGGAGACGCTCCTTCAGGTATACTGGGCCTTTGAGGCCGTTTAGGGCTTTCAAGGTCAACACCAACACTTTGAATTGCGCTCGGAAATGTACTGGGAGCCAATGTAGGTTCCTGCCTCCAAGATGATTTTTTGAAATAATAACACAAAATCTCTTTGGAAATAACCCCAAATGAAGGCCCCTTTGTACCTTAGGAACTTGCCTTATCTGGTTTTATTTTTAAATGCACATTTCACAAAACAAGACAAATAATTGGAAACTGAAAAGGGAGCTTTTGCTTTGTTTGAAATAAATTTTGCAGGGTGTCTTGCGTTCAGCGACAACAGAAAACAAGACGATGCAGTATTTTATTTTATATTTAAAAAACAGATCGCATTCAAATTCATGCACCAGCACGAGGTGGAGGGAACCAGCCCCAAACAATAAAAACAGGCATCAAGAGCCGTCAAAACCTACCGTATTTTTCGCTCTATAAGACACACCAGACCACAAGACTTTGTGGAGGAGGAAAACAAGAAAGAAAATATTCTGAATCTCAGAAGCCAGAACAGCAAGAGGGATTGCTGCGCAGTGAAAGCAGCAATCCCTCTTGCTGTTCTGGCTTCTAGGATAGCTGCGCAGCCTGCATTCGCTCCATAAGACGCACAGACATTTCCCCCTTTTAGGAGGGAAAAGGTGAGTCTTATAGAGCGAAAAATACGGTATTTCTCTTGCTTGACACAGGTCAGTTGCCGGTTGCTGCACCAGGCATCCTAGGCCATAAAAGTTGTAGTTAAAAGTTAATTTCTTCTGATCTAACTTTGTCCCACGTGGGGTTTTTGAAATGCTCAGAGGAAACCTGATCGGTTCTTGTTTTTTTCAATTTTTAAAATTAATTTTCCAAAAAAAATTAAGACAAACAAACATACATACATCCTAATTGTAATTAAACCAATCTTAATAACATTGTTAAGTGACTTCCTCAAACTCCCCCTGGTTGAATTTCTTTGTATATCATTTTAACAGTTTTCCAAAATCAATTTTCTCAAAAAAAATTAACTTAATCACTTAACATCTTTCATTCTTGCTAATTTAGCTTTAAACATCTTAATTCCTAGAAATCCGATTGGTTCTTACGTACACTGTGTAAAAAGTTTTTGTGTGAATAAAATGACCTGAGCCAAGGGGCGGACAGGAATTATTATTACACGCACTCCTCCCAGAGTCTTGCTGGTTCAAGCCTCTGTGTGTATTTTATGATCAGAGTCTAATTCTTCCTTTGCTTTGGGAACGCCTCACAGGACCACCACTGAGCCAGACCTTTCCCCCTGGCACCCATCCCTGGCGCACCTGTGCACCTGGTCCTTGCCACTTACCGGATGTAGCCCACCTGGGGCCGGTGCTGCAGGAACCAGCGGTAGGAGGTCTTGTCCTTCCAGCCGACGTTGCGAGGGTCTTTCCAGAGCAGTTTGACCTGGTTGGCCGTGTCCCCAGTGTGCCAGAGGGAGTTGCGGAGGTATTCTCCAGGGCCCGTCTTGGACTTCACTGCCTGGGATTGGAGGGAAGGGCAGCGAAGTTCAGAAAGCAGGAGTGGGTTAGAATCATAGAATCATAGAGTTGGAAGAGACCACAAGGGCCATCGAGTCCAACCCCCTGCCAAGCAGGAAACACCATCAGAGCACTCCTGACATATGGTTGTCAAGCCTCTGCTTAAAGGCCTCCAAAGCAGGAGACTCCACCACACTCCTTGGCAGCAAATTCCACTGTCAAACAGCTCTTACTGTCAGGAAGTTCTTCCTAATGTTTAGGTGGAATCTTCTTTCTTGTAGTTTGGATCCATTGCTCCGTGTCCGCTTCTCTGGAGCAGCAGAAGACAACCTTTCTCCCTCCTCTATGTGACATCCTTTTATATATTTGAACATGGCTATCATATCACCCCTTAACCTCCTCTTCTCCAGGCTAAACATGCCCAGCTCCCTTAGCCGTTCCTCATAAGGCATCGTTTCCAGAGTCCCCCACCCAGATGTGGTTGGAGACCCACAACCTATCAGCGTCAGCAACCCGCCCCTCTCCTATTTATATAACCCGCCTTTTCCGCAAGATGGGATTCGAGGCAGCTTCTGGCATTTTAAAAATAATGGTTGCAAACATTTTTTTGGCGACCGTTTTCATTCGTAAACCGGTTTTGAGGTTTTCTTTTCAACGCTCAGGCACGTGGATCTTACGAAATCAAAGAAACCAACGTTGTGGAATGCGAAACAATTCTAACGAACCAGTGTAGTCAAAATGAACCCGAACACATTTAGAAGCTGCTAGTCATAGAACTGTATTTTGCGTTTTTTTATCCAGTATTTTTATGTTGTGAACGGCCCCGAGATCTATGGATGGAGGGCGGAATACAAATTTTAATAGTAATAGAGTTAGAAGTGATCCTGAGGGTTCTCTAGATGAACCCCTCTGCAATGTGGGAATCTCAGCTACGCCATTCATGACACACACACACACACAGAGAGAGAGAGAGAGATCTTGAGACAAGCCTTTTCCTAGAGAAAAAGCCTACCAAGGGCAGTAGGACTAGTTGAGGTGATGAAAGCCTAGGGAAGGTTCCAGATGACCTGATCTGCTTGCTAGGAGCATTCCATTCTGATCTGAGTACTTGGCCATGGCCCCATCAGCCTCGGCGTCAGACGGCTGCCCTGGCAGGGTATGATGGGAGTCTAGGACATCTGGAGGACAACATGTGCACTAAAGTCTGTCTTAGCCCCTTTCCTGGAGGCCGGCCAGAGCCTTTGCCTTGTGTCTGCAGGAAAACTGGCTCTTAACTGCTTGAACAGCCTGCGGAGCCAAAATGCAGACGAGATTTGAGAGAAGGCAATTGAGATATGGGACGCGGGTGATGCTGTGGGTTAAACCACAGGACTTGCTGATCAGAAGGTCGGCGGTTCAGATCCCCGCGGTGGAATGAGCTCCTATTGCTCGGTCCCTGCTTCTGCCCACCTAGCAGTTCGAAAGCACATCAGAGTGCAAGTAGATAAATAGGTACCACTCTGGCGGGAAGGTAAACGGCGTTTCCGTGCGCTGCTCTGGTTCGCCAGAAGCGGCTTAGTCATGCTGGCCACATAACCTGGAAGCTGTACGCCGGCTCCCTCGGCCAATAAAGCGAGATGAGCGCTGCAACCCCAGAGTCGGTCACGACTGGACCTAATGGTCAGGGGCCCCTTTACCTTTAATTGAGATGCAGATCACCCATTGGGGAAAACATCCCTGTTTCCCCGCTCTCGTTGCCAGAGAGGAGAAACAGAGATGGGAGATTTTATGTGGCCTGTTTCGTCCCATTTTCCTGGCTTGACCCGCGGTGTCTGGCCTCCCCCTGAGCACCTCAGCCACCTACTTTGAGCTGGATCCCCGGTTCCGCCACAGCCCGGAAGGGGTTCGCTTGCCAGTAGGTCTGCTCCATCTGCTTCCACATGACCACGTAGAAGCTGGCGCTGTCCTGGTAGCCGAAGATGAAGCCGGCATAGTCGTCGTCCGTGGCCGTGTTCACGTGGAAGGTGCCCTCGAAGTCCACCCCGTTGAATGCGGTATACCCTCAAGCAAGGGAGAGAGGGGTCACCGCCACAGAATCGGGGGGCGGGGGGCGGCTGGTGGTCTTGGCCTGCAACTCCTGCCAGCCAGCAGGAGCCCCCAAATGGCGAGGGGTGGGGAGGTGCAGTCCAGCAGCACCTTGGGGGGCAGAGGTGGCCCCCCTGCAAGCATGGGAATCCTGTCTCAGGCCCTTGGCCCATCTAGCTCAGGACTGCCTGCACAGACTGGCAGCAGCTCTCCAGGGCTTTAGGAAGGGTTGTCTCCAGGCTCTAGCTGGAGAAGCCCCCAGGGACTGAACCTCGGACATTCTGCATGCAAAGCAGGTGTTCTCGGCCCAGTATACCTGAAGGAGCGTCTCCACCCCCATCGTCCATCCCAGACACAAGATCCAGCTCTGAGGGCCTTCTGCCGGTTCCCTCATTGCGAGAAGTGAGGTTACAGAGAACCAGGCAGAGGGCCTTCTTGGTGGTGGCACCCACCCTGTGGAACGCCCTCCCAGCAGATGTCAAAAAGAACAACAACTACAGTGGTACCCCGCAAGATGAACGCCTCGCAAGACGGAAAACCCGCTAGACGAAAGGGTTTTCCGTTTTGGAGGCGCTTCGCAAAACGAATTTCCCTATGGGCTTGCTTTGCAAGACGACAGCCCATAGGGAAATCTGCGGGACAGCAGGGAAGCGCAGCGCGTCTTCCCCACTGTCCTCAAACCTCCTCCCGCCGCCCGGCTTCGGAACGAATCTCCGATGCCGGGTGGGGGGGGGGAACGCCTCCTCCCGCCGCCCGGCATCGGAACGAAGCTCCGATGCCGGGCGGGGGCACCTTCTCCCGCCGAGGAGGGTTTTCCTTCCCACCACCAACATTCAGAATGCTGTTCTGAATGTTGGCGGTGGGGTGGAAAAACCCTCCTCCCACCGCAAGCCCCGGGAACAGAGGGAAAGCGCTGCGCGCCTTCCCCTCTGTTCCCGTACCTGTCCTGAAGGCTTGCGGTGGGGAGAAAAGCCCTTCTCCGCACCGCCAGCCTGGCAAGCGGTTTCCCTAGGAACGCATTAATTGATTTTCAATGCATTCCTATGGGAAACTGTGCTTCGCAAGATGAAAAACTCGCAAGAAGAAAAAACTTGCGGAACGAATTAATTTCGTCTTGCGAGGCACCACTGTACCAGACTTTTAGAAGACGTCTGAAGGCAGCCCTGTTTAGGGACGCTTTTAATGATTAATAGACTATTGTATTTTAATATTCTGTTGGAAGCCCCCCAGAGGGGCTGGGGAAACCCAGCCAGATGGGCAGGGTATAAATAATAAATTATTATTATCATATTATTATTACTATTATTCTACCCCTGAGCCATGGCCCATCCGCCCCACATCACTATCGGGGCAAGTGATGGGGCCAGGTCAGCCAGCAACTCACAAGATGCCAGTGAAGTTAACACTTTATTCAAAGGAAACAGACCAGTGAGCACAGCAAATTTTTCCAGTAGGTCTGGCGCCAGTGTGGCGGTTGTGAGTGCTGAAGTACCCACCTTCCCGCAACTCCCTAAGTTTCTCCCCTGGGTTCTTCCCTTGCAACCTGAGACTCCTTGCTTGTCTCTGCTCTGCCCTCTGCACATTCTGGGAGACCGGGGGGCGGGGCGGGGCGGGGAGCTGGTCACAGCAGGAGCCAGGAGTACTCCCGGTGGAGTACAGGGTCAGGTTTAAGGTGCTGGCTTTGACCTTTAAAGCTCTATGCGGATTAGGACCCTCCTACCTACAGGACCGCCTCTCCTGGTGTGCCCCGCAGAGGACCTTAAGGTCCACAAATAACAACATTTGGGAGGTCCCAAGCCGCAAGGTGGTTAGACTGGTCTCAACTAGGGCCAGGGCCTTTTCAGTACTGGCCCCGACTTGGTGGAACGCTCTGTCACAAGAGACCAGGGCCCTGCGGGACTTGACATCTTTCCGCAGGGCCTGCAAGACAGAGCTGTTCTGCCTGTCCTTTGGTTTGGACTCAGTCTGACTCTTATGTTTCCCTCCCCTTATGGTTTTGATCTATGGGCTACTTTTAAAATGAGGCTGCATTTTAAATTGCCTTTTAACCTGTATTTTAAATTGTCCCCCCCCCATTATGTTTTTACTGTAATTTTACTGGTGTTAGGCGCCCTGAGCCCAGCTCTGGCTGGGGAGGGCAGGGTATAAATAAAATTTATTATAATTATTATTATTATTATTATTATTATTATTATTATTATTAAGCAGCCTGGCTCATCTCTGCCTCTTGTGCCTCCTCCTCTCCGCTCCTGTCTCTGATTCTGAGCTGCTCTCTGCCATTTACTCTCCCCGCTCACTAAACCCTGTTGCCCCTCCAGCTTCTGACACTCCCTCCTCCAAGCCTTCTCCCTCTGGCCACCCCTTGTCACCCCACCACCCCTCATCGGGCTCTGAGCCTTTTCCCCTTCCCCCAAGCTAGTGCCTCCCCCCCACTCACCCACATCCAACCAGTCCATGACAATCACTTTTATCAACAAGCCCATGACCTTTATGTTCAGATGACACAGCTATTCACTGGTATTCTTTATTGGTGGTTGGTTTTCATGAAGACTTTGTGAAAGAATATGAATAATGGTGGGGAAAGGATGGGGGGGGGTTTAGGTGTGAAAAATATCACTTACCGACTGCCAAACCTGGGTCGCTGTTCATGGTCTGAACAATCTCCATTCCCTGCAAATGAGAGAGAGAGAGAGAGAGAGAGAGAGAGAGAGAGAGAGAGAGAGAGAGAGGAAGGAAGGAAGGAAGGAAGGAAGGAAGGAAGGAAGGAAGGAAGGAAGGAAGGAAGGGAGAGAAAGAAGTGGGTGCTTTTTTCAGTCTGAGAGCATCGTTCCAGAAGCACAGGTGGTTTGGAAGCCCTAACTGGACTACTGCAAAGTGCTTGGTGTGGGGCCACCTTTGAAGACCACCTGGAAGCTACATCCGGTGTAGAACAGCTGGGGAGCTTTTTCAGCCATTCAGAAAACATAATACTGGGTGGAGCAAGGTCCCTGTTTGCTTCCATCTCAAAGCCAAGGCTGTGGTAGATCAAAAAATTTAGCAGCTATGCAACTTGGAAACTAAATGTCTGAGGAATGACTCCCTCACATCCATCTCCCTGTGCCACCCCTGGAGATTTGGCTCCCAGGACATTTCCAAGCACAATTCAAAGTGTTGGTGCTGACCTTGAAAGCCCTAAATGGCCTCGACCCAGTATACCTGAAGGAGCGTCTCCACCCCCATCGTTCTGCCCGGACACTGAGGTCCAGCTCTGGGGGTCTTCTGGCGTTTGCCTCACTGCGAGAAGCCAAGTTACAGGGAACCAGGCAGAGGGCCTTCTCAGTGGTGGCGCCCACCCTGTGGAACGCACTCCCACCAGATGTCAAAGAGAACAACAACTACTAGACTTTTAGAAGACATCTGAAGGCAGCCCTGTTTCGGGAAGCTTTTAATGTTTGAGGCATTACTGTATTTTAATATTGTGTTGGAAGCCGCCCAGAGTGGCTGGGGAAACCCAGCCAGATGGGCGGGGTATAAATAATTTATTATTATTATTATTATTATTATTATTATTATTATTATTATTACTACTACTAGTTCCCAGGGCCAGACAGAGACATTTGTAGGGCCACATTCACACCCCTCTTCTGGACAGCCCCCTCCACACCTGGGCGTAACTGAACAGGGACACGGAAGGAAGCGTATTCTGCGGAAAGCTTTTCCTTCCGCCTTGGATCATGGCAGGAAATGGGGTACGTAAAAGCCCCCAACTCACATGGTTGAGGACCATCCAGTTGGGATCGATCTGCGCGTCTCCTTCGGGATCCAGCACCACCGTCTGAAACGCCCGGAAGTCGGTCAGCGTCACCTGGGCATTCTCTGGGCAGACGTCTATGCGGTCGACCACCAGGTCCTTATCAAAGTCGCCCTGGCAGGCGTCCCCAACGCCGTCTCCTGCAGCGGGAAGAGGGGGAAGAAGGGTCAGTTTCCTAAAAGCAGCTCTACCCCCCCCGGGGGGTTCCAGTTGGGTCATGGAAGGACCCAGGCAGGGGTGGGGTGGGGCGGGAAGGTCACAATGCCATGCCCCCCTCCCTGCAGGCAGATGCCACTAGAAGAAAAGTTAGGATTCAGGGACTTTCCTTTTTTACTTATTTTATACAGTGTACACTCGGGTTGCAAACGTGATCTGTGCGGGATGCACATTCGCAACCCACAGCGCTGCGTCTGCACACATGCGGGTTGTGATTTGGTGTTTCTGCGCATGTGTGACCACCGAAACCCAGTGGTAACCTGTTCCAGTACTTCCGGGTTTCGGCGCGTCTGTAACCTGAAAAAATGCAACCTGAAGCATCTGTAACCCGAGGTATGACTGTATTTATTTACATTTCTAGGTCTCTCTTCTGCCCACAGGCGTTCAAGGCAGCTACTGAAGTTGGAAGACAAATAGTTTTTTAATTAAAAACAACAACAGCAAGTTGATGGATCTCATGGATTCGAAGTTATTGTTATGAGTTTGGCGGGGGGGCGTCAGTCTGGACGATACCCCGGGTCGCTTCCAATCCTGTATACAGTGGACAGTCGGGTTGCAGACATGATCCATGAGGGATGCACATTCGCAACCTGCAGCGGCACGTCTGCACACGCGCGGGTTGCAATCCGGCGCTTCTGCACATGCGCAGAGCGCGATTTAGTGCTTCTGCGCATGCACGAGCCCTGAAACCCGGAAGTAACCCGTTCCAGTACTTCCGGGTTTTGGAGTGTCCATAACCCAAAAAAAACGCAACCTGAAGCGTCTATAATCCGAGGTATGACTGTATTGTGGTGGGTGAGGGAGCAGGGAAGAACGTATAAGAGGAAGCCTGACCAACAGATCCAATTCTACAGATCCAAAGAGGCTGCCCTGTTGCCATAGAGACGTGTGGGTGGTCCTTCTCCCACATCACCTGGCTGGATGCCACACCATCGTAGGATGGAGAGCAGGCGGCCAGAGGGGTGTGTACGAGTTTTGCTGATGACTTGGGTGGGTGGAGGAGAGAGAGAGAGAGAGAGAGAGAGAGAGAGAGAGAGAGAGAGAGATGCCTCACTCTGTGGAGGATTTGGGTATCCAGTTGGGGAAGCAAGATCTGCCAGGGCGTTAATGCTGTGAGCCTCTCTGCCCTACGCTCAGGTCAGTAAAGCCATACATGCCAAGGGACTGGCAGAAATGACTGGCAGAATCCGAAACCAGGGAAGAGAGACGGCGGAAGAACATTGGAAGAAATTTAAGGACTATCTTGGGAAATATTATAAAATTAGTGAATGTTAGATTGATGTTGGACTGAATAAGTGGTTACTAGCTGTAATGATTAAGATAACTGGGGAAAAAAGAAGAAAGAAAGGTGTAAAATTAAGTGAAAATTAAAGGTGAGGATTTGCTGAATGAATAATTGGAGCTGGAATACAAAAAGGGGAGGTATGAGGAGGTCCGAGAAATAAGTTAAAAGAAAATAAGTGAATGAAATTATACGTGTTGTTAATTTTTTGTATTTTTGTTTTTTGTCTTTTTTGTATAATTTTTGAAAAGTTAATAAATATATATATTTTTTAAAAAAGTAAAACCATACATGCCAAAAGAGACCACAGTCTCCTCTGAGGAAACACCTTTGCAGCCTTTCAGCACTCTGAGAGGGGACAGCGCCTAACGAACCGCTCCAGGTGAGGCTGTGGCCAATGACAAAACCACAGAGGTGGCCTGGTGAGGTTTTTGCTTTTTTGGCAAGGCCAGTTCTCCGCCCTTACTGTCTGTGTCTTCCTGCCCGGGGTTAGGGACCAAGCGGCAGTTGTCTGGTCCGGGGGGCCTGCGGTCAGGGATGCCGTCGTTGTCGTCGTCCTCGTCGCACTCGTCCCCGATCCCGTCCTGGTCAGAGTCCAGCTGGGAGCTGTTGGGCACCGAGGGGCAGTTGTCCCTGGAGTCCTGGTGGCCGTCCCCATCCCTGTTGTGCAGAGAGAGAGGAAGGGAGGATTGCAAGTTTAGGGTATGGGAACTGAGGCTTCAAGAGCAAGGGAACATTGGACCACAAGAGAAGCTCAGAGTCACCACTTTGACCCGACGTCAAGCAATGACCCAGCAAAGGAGAAGATAGAAGAGGAATTGGCAGTGGCTAGGTCTCTTTCTAGGGACGCAAGTGGCGCTGTGGTCTAAACCACAGAGCCTAGGACTTGCTGATCAGAAGGTTGGCAGTTCGAATCCCTGCAATGACGGGTGAGCTCCCGTTGCTCAGTCCCTGCTCCTGCCCACCTAGCAGTTCGAAAGCACGTCAAAGTGCAAGTAGATAAATAGGTACCACTCCGGCGGGAAGGTAAACGCCGTTTCCGTGTGCTGCTCTGGTTTGCCAGAAGCGGCTTAGTCATGCTGGCCACATGACTCGGAAGCTGTACGCCGGCTCCCTCGGCCAGTAAAGCGAGATGAGCGCTGCAACCCCAGAGTCGGCCACGACTGGGCCTAATGGTCAGGGGTCCCTTTACCCTTTACGTAGGTCTCTTTCTATGTCTCCTTTTTAACAGGTCCCTTTAAAGAAAACCGATTCCCTCAGGAAGAATGGACAAAATTCAACGATTATTTAGCTAAATTTGTTAAGTTAAGCTAATTGGAAATAGCTTGTAGGCAACAGATTGGCTTAGGAATTTATATAAGTTAAGTGATGTTTAACATGTACAATATCGAATTGAAAAGATATAAGGATGTGAATGGACTAAGTTAAGTATATAAGGATTAGGATTTGTAAAGCCTTTATAAGGATATGCATGGAAATTCAACCAAGGGGAAGCGAGGAAGCCACTTAACAATGTTAATAAGGGTAATTTTAATAAGATGATGATTTATGTTTGCTTGTGTGTTTTGTTCGTTTATAATTTTGTGAAAATTAATTAAAAAAAATTGAAAAAGTAAATAAATAAAGTAAACCGATTCCCAGCTCTGAAATTCCTCGGCTGAGATCTAGCCCTGACTCTGGAGCCAGACTCCCGGGTTTCTTTCAAGGTGAATCCGGACCACACACTCCACAGGAGGCTGCCTGCTGTATCTCTGCATGAGCTAGTCTTGTCCTTCAACCATCCCCCGCCCTCCTGTCCTCCATCCATCCAATCTGCCAGGTTGGGTGCAATCGGATCTTAAGATGAAGTAGAACTACGTGCCCTTGAAGGCGTCTGTCTGTCGCATCTCTGTATGACTCCCTGCTCTGGGTGCTCTGCCTGTCAGAAGAGGCCATTATTGCACAAATCCAGCAGCGTGTGCTACCCCGAGGGAAGATAATGATTCTCTCTCAGTTGCTCTTACTTTTGGGTGTCATGATAGGTCTCAGGGCTGTGGCGCTTCAGCAAAACAACTCCTACAGGTGCTCCCTAGCTCCTGCCCCCCAACAGGCGAAACCAGACAAGCCATTTCTATAACTTACCGGTCTTGGTTGGTATCACACAGGTCCCCGACGAGATCGTGGTCAGTGTCTTTCTAAATAACAGGAAGCAAGAGCTGCATTATTTGCTTAAAATAAAATAAAAAAAGTTTACAGGAGCAAAACAAGATTTTGAAATCCGTGACTCTTAATTTAGGGTTACCAGATGTCCCCGGTTCCCGGGGACAGTCCCCGGATTTGCAAATCTGTCCCCGGACAAATTCTGTCCCCGGAATGTCCCCAGATTTGCAAATCTGTCCCTGGGAAACGTGGCAGGGGCAGCCTCAGCAACAACACATCATATGGGGACTTCCAGCGAGGCAAAATGGCAGGTGCCACGGCAGCGAGCAGCTCCTGAAGCCAGCCAGAGTCAACAGGAAAGAAGATTCCACCTAAACATTAGGAAGAACTTCCTGACAGTAAGAGCTGTTCGACAGTGGAATTTGCTGCCAAGGAGTGTGGTGGAGTCTCCTCCTTTGGAGGTCTTTAAGCAGAGGCTTGACAACCATATGTCAGGAGTGCTCTGATGGTGTTTCCTGCTTGGCAGGGGGTTGGACTCGATGGCCCTTGTGGTCTCTTCCAACTCTAGGATTCTATGAAATCATATAGTCACTGAATCAGTGTAAGTTTAACTGCGCTACCAGGCTGGCTCTGGGCTGCTGACCTCTGCCGCCGCCACTGCCAAAAGGGAACTGGGGATGTCCGGCGGTACAGATCTCCCGCCCCCTTCTCCCTTTGTTTTGACTGATTGGGGGAAGCTCAGGAGTCGCAGGCAGGCGGCCGTTGCCCAGTTTTTTAAAAACACTGCACATTTATGTTTCACAGGGTGCGAAAGAAGGGCTTTGCACCCTGGCTGGCAGAGAAACCGTGTGCCTTGCGCCTCTCCTGGGCAACGGCTGCCCGCCCGAGACTCCCAAGCCTCCCCCAATCTGTCACAACAAAGGGGGCAGGAGATCAGGGAAGGCTCGGGAGTCACGGGTGGGCAGTGTGCTGTTGCCCAGTTTTTTTAAAACTCTGCGCATTTATGTTTCACAGGGTGCGAAAGAAGGGCTTTGCACGTTTATACAATGTGCATGTGTGCTTGGGCCCAGGGTCTTTTGCCTCACCATCCCCACTACTGACTCCCTGTTGCTACTCAGCTTCAAAGAAAAGAAAAGAAAAAGTGTCTTTGGAGTCATTGAAAACAATCTCGTAACCATATCTTAACTGCAGGGAGTGGGGAACCATGTCTACTTATAGCCCCTGTTTCAAACTTTCTCTTGAAAGATCTAAGCCAGGGGTCTGCAACCTGCGGCTCCGGAGCCGCATGCGGCTCTTTTACATCTTTGCTGCGGCTCCGGGGCGGATACTAGCGAGGGGAGGAGGTGCATTGTGCGCCCCGACACTCCTCATTGTGGCGGGCGCTGTACTGGCTGTGACGTCGCATGGGGGCGGTACATGCCTTAGTCACGCACCGTCCCGACGTCACCTTCCCGCCCGCTGTCAGATTGTGGCTCCGGAGATATATTTGTTTTAAATGTCGCAATGGTTTTGCGGCTCCCAGTTGTTGTTTTTTCTTCGGAAACTGGTCCAAGTGGCTCTTTTTGTCTTAAAGGTTGCAGACCCCTGATCTAAGCCATACAGACATTCACCTTCAAGGTCAGTCTCTAGGCATCCTTCAATTTGCTCTCCCACCCTTGGGAAAAGACCCATTTGCACCACACGCCACCAACTCATTCCTTTCCCCAGGAAGCGCTTACCTGGTCCGGGTTGCTGATCAAGGGGCAGCTGTCGCAAACGTCTCCAACCCCGTCACCGTCGCTGTCCCTCTGGTCTGGATTGGGGATCCTCACGCAGTTGTCCAGGACATTTTTAATCTCTGCAGAAGCGGGAGGCAAAAACAGCCACGGTCATCATCAAGAGTGTGGCATCTTGCCTGGCCTGGAAAGCTCTAGGATTCTTCTCCTGGAAGAGGCATCAGTGCTTAGCCAAAGTCAGGAAGGAGAGGTGCTCTCCAAAAACTGAATGCCCGATCCACAGTTCTTCTTACATTAAAAATAAATAAAACCTTTTTCAAAAAGCCTCCTGGCCAATTAGTTGTGTGTCTCTTTGTTAATTAATTCAGAAGGTGTGTGTTTTAATTGACTAAATAGCCCATCTTCCCACTCTGACAGAGATACGCTTTCTCAGTCATGTCGTGGAATGACGACAGGACAGGTGTTGTCTGTGAGATGCCAGGATGGAGCAGCTACGATTGCCTTCTCCTGACCATTTCCTTGTCCAGACCGTTAAAGGTCCAGGCCTGATCCGCCAGCCGGGCTCTTACATTCTTGCAGAACCTCTAGTTCCAGAGACAGTCTATCTCGATTTCTAGGCTCTGTGGGGTATTTGGCCACTGTGAGAAGAGGGTGGCCCGACCTAGGAGGCCTGCTCTTATGTTCATCACCATAATAATTTGTGACTATTATTGCTGTTAATCCACCCGCTCATCATCATCATCTATCCTGTTCTTCAGCTCCTCTGTCTTTGAAATCGCTCAGGGGCCCCACAGGCACTCACTGTCTCCGTCCATGTCATCGTCGCACAAGTCCCCCCGGCCGTCTCCGTCACTGTCTCGCTGGTCGTTGTTCTTCACGTTCCGGCAGTTGTCACAGGCGTCGCCAAAGCTGTCCTGGTCGCTGTTGCGCTGGTCTGAGTTGCGCACAAACACGCAGTTGTCCTGGGTGGGGAGAGGAGAGGAGGGGTGAGTCAGGGGAGGGGGCTGAAGAGATACGGGAGGGCGAGAGTTTGATGCTCGACTGGAACCCTGAGCCTGTCTCTAATAATAATAATAATATAATAATAAATTTACAGTGGTACCTCAGGTTAAGTACTTAATTCATTCTGGAGGTCCATTCTTATGCTGAAACTGTTCTTAACCTGAAGCACCACTTTAGCTAATGGGGCCTCCTGCTACTGCCGCACCACCGGAGCACAATTTCTGTTCTCATCCTGAAGCAAAGTTCTTAACCTGAAGCACTATTTCTGGGTTAGCGGAGTCTGTAACCTGAAGCGTCTGTAACCTGAAGCGTATGTAACCTGAGGTACCACTGTATTATTATTTATACCCTGCCCATCTATCTGGGTTTCCCCAGACACTCTGGGCGGCTTCCAACAAAGTATTAAAATACAGTGGTCTGTTAAACATTAAAAGCTTCCCTAAACAGGGCTGCCTTCGGTTGTATTCTAAAAGTCTGGTAGTTTATCTCTTTGACATCTGGTGGGAGGGCGTTCCACAGGGCGGGCGCCACCACCAAGAAGGCCCTCTGCCTGGTCCCCTGTAACTTGGCTTCTTGCAGCGAGGGAACCACCAGAAGGCCCTCGGAGCTGGACCTCAGTGTCCGGGTAGAACGATGGGGGTGGAGACGCTCCTTCAGGTCTATTGGACCGAGGCCGTTTAGGGCTTTAAAGGTCAGCACCAACACTTTGAATTGTGCTCAGAAACGTACGTCTCTTGTGCAGGCAGCATTCTCCTTCCTTTATCCTTCCTCCAAGCATTAATTTCAGAGGGTTTAGTCTGAGCAGAACTTCGCTGGAGGCTTCTCAACAATCCAAGCTTCATAAAAAACACCATACATTTAAAGCACACCTCCCCCCCCCCACCTAGTTCGCCCTTCGCACAACTACCATTCCCAGCAGCCTTCACCAACAACAAGGTTTCTGATTTTAACACGCATGTGCAATCGCGTTGCTTATGGGAAACTGCCCTCTCTGTTGTGCTCGAAAGGGAAGCGACAGCTTTCCTTGGTCCTGAAAGCAAAAACGGAAGGCGCTTGTTTACTTGACATGCACCCAAGACAGGAGTTCAAACCTCGGTGTTTATTATCCCATCGCCGTCGGCGTCGTCATCGCAGGCGTCTCCTATTCCATCTCTGTCCGCATCCTCTTGCCCGGAGTTGGGGACAGTCACACAGTTATCCTGGAAAGGGAGACAGCGGTTAGGCTTTTAAGGTGTTTGTGGGCGTGACTTACGGGGAGCAGCCAGCCAGGACCTTCTGCAAGAAAAGAAGGGCTTACATCCTTTCCCTTGCTTTGACCAACAAGGTGGTGTTCCTCTGTGTTTTTCCTCTGTTTTTCCCCTCTGTTTTTCCCCTCTGTTTTTTTCCTCTGTGTTTTTCCTCTGTTTCACAGACTTCCCTTAACTTGGAATCCAACTCATTCATTCTCATATATATATATAGCATATATTCTCATATATATATTCTCATATATATATATAGCAATTTAGAGTACTCATTTTTACATCCTTAAGATATCAGTGACTTCCCTTCTTCTCTTTCCATGGCTCATTTTACAAATCATAAATCCCTGAGTATTTTTTTAAAAACTACCGTATTTTTCGCCCCATAGGACGCACTTTTCCCCCTCCAAAAATGAAGGGGAAATGTGTGTGCGTCCTATGGGGCGAATGCAGGCTTTCGCTGAAGCCTGGAGAGTGAGAGGGGTCGGTGCGCACCGACCCCTCTTGCTCTCCAGACTTCAGGAAGCTCTGCGCAACCCTCGGGAGACCAGCTCCGAGGGTTGCGCAGAGCTGCCTGCAGTCCCGGGCTCAGCGCAGCTCTGCACGGCCATCGGGAGCGGGGCGCAAAGTCCCGCCCAGCTCCGGGTGGCCACGCAGAGCTGCCTGCAGTCCCGGGATCAGCGCACTTCTCCCCATCGCCAGCCCCACAAGCTCGGGGGACAGCGGGGAAGCAGAGCGCGCCTTCCCGCTGTTTCCCGACCTGGTTCTTCCAGCCCCGCACCTGGGGGGGGAAATAATTTTTTTTTCTTTATTTCCCTCCCAAAAAAACTAGGTGCGTCCTATGGGCCGGAGCGTCCTATGGGGTGCAAAATACTATACCATTCAGTATTCCATTATTACACCCATCAAAAACTTATTTACACTGTTGAGTTTATCTTAATGCTGCCAGCGTTTTCAGCTGTACACAGTTATTTCCCATATATTCAAGAAACGTTTTCCAGTCTTCTCTAAACGTACGTTCTTCTCATTCTCTTATTCTATACGTTAAGCCTGCAAGCTGCGCTGTATTCTGTCAACTTAAGTTGCCACTCTTCTTCGGTTGGGACCTCACTCATTTTCCATTTTTGGGCTGACAAAACATGGGCCACAGTAGTGGCAGACATAAATAACCATTTCTGAATTGGGAATTTCAGTCTGAATAATCCCCAACAGAAAGGACTCTGGGGGTTCTTTTTTTGGGGGGAAAGCACTTTTAAACATTTTTTTCAATTCATTATGGATCATTTCCCAATACTCCTTTACCCTTTTACAAGGGTTTAGCCTGGAGAAGAGGAGGTTAAGGGGTGATATGATAGCCATGGTCAAATATAGAAAAGGATGTCACCTAGAGGAGGGAGAAAGGTTGTTTTCTGCTGCTCCAGAGAAGCGGACACGGAGCAATGGATCCAAACTACAAGAAAGAAGATTCCACCTAAACATTAGGAAGAACTTCCTGACAGTAAGAGCTGTTCGACAGTGGAATTTGCTGCCAAGGAGTGTGGTGGAGTCTCCTCCTTTGGAGGTCTTTAAGCAGAGGCTTGACAACCATATGTCAGGAGTGCTCTGATGGTGTTTCCTGCTTGGCAGGGGGTTGGACTCGATGGCCCGTGTGGTCTCTTCCAACTCTAGGATTCTATGATTCTATGATTCTAAGAGTAAAAGGAATGGAACTCTTAAGTCTGCCTAAGCTGCGCTCAGACAAGGAGAGGCATAGTCCAGGGTGGAGAGGGCCTTGGGCGCTGAGAGTCTCTTACCTTGCGGCACTTCTTGTCTGTGCAGCGAAGCTTCTCGTCGGGAAAGCCGTCAATGTCGGTGTCTTTGCCGCAGATGAAGCCATTACCGGCCCACCCAACAATGCACTGGAAGCAGAAAGTGGTACAAGCATTAACCAAGGAAGGCAGACCTGTTAACACTGGTTCCTCACTTTTCTCGTCTTCACCACACTTCTGCACACATTTATTATTATTATTATTATTATTAAATTTATTTAATCATTTTTTCAATACAGACAACAACCGCAAAAGACACAGACAACAAAAACCATAATGACACTAATAACACAATTTGACAATTCAGATTCGAATACTGATATACCTATGGCTACGCCTTTTTAACAATATTCCGCCACCTCTCTCTCCTCCCTCTACTTCCCACCACTGTCCGCCTTATCGCTTAAATATTCCTTCCAGATTTCTTCATATTTATCCATTCTTAATTTGCGTCGACATGTATGTAGCTAGTCTGTCCATATCATCAATCCATGTGCTCAATGGAATCTTTTTGCGGCTCTTCCAGTTCATGCGGTTATTATTATTATTTTAAAAACTTGTTCTCCAGTGAAGTCGCCGTGCGTCCTTTAACTTTGCCTTATGCAAATTTTTTTTTGCAAGCAATTTCTAAAAACAGTGCGGTTTTGACTCAACACAATGCATTTTCACGCACAGCAACAAGAACAAAAAGGTTCAGTGCTGAAGGGGCCTGCACAAAGGTCTCCCCTTAAATCAACGCAGATTAAGGTGTGAGCAAAGGGAGGGTATTAATTTCTGGAGGTGCACATGTCCGGCCACTAGGGGGCAACAGAGACTAAACAAAACAAAGGCTTTGAGCTGTAGAAAACTTTGCTGTTCTAATTGCAAAAAATGACCCATACATTCTGAACCTTAAAGCATCAGTTTTAGAACAGGCCTATTTTGTTGTTCTTTTGAATCAGCGAAACCCCCCCCACCCAATTTGGTGAGGGAAATATTTAGAAATGGTTTTGGATGGAGTATTCGCTTTTCTGTTTATTCTGGATGTGCAGAAACCTGAAATTCACATTTCTAAGGGTGAGCCGGGGGAGAAAAACACACCAGCCATCTCAAACTCCTCTAGTCTGCAGAACTTTGCAGCTTCCCCTTTGGCTAGATCCGGAGATGCTTAGGGAGGGATGTGAAGAGGAGGAGGAGACCAAAGGAGGCTTTGAACTCACCACGCAGCTGAGCGTTCCATCGCGTTCCACAATGCAGTCCGCTTTCTCATGGCACGGGCTGAGATCTCCGTTGGGACACCTTCTCTCCATCTTGCTGCGGCAGCCGGAAACCTGGTCCCCTGTGAAGCCAGGCTTGCACGCCCCACACTTGTAGGAGCCCTGCAGGGAGAAGAAATGGGGTGGTTTGCAGTGGGGCATTTGCAGGGATGGCCCAGCAGCCGAAAGGATGGGTGCGTGAAACCTGCCCTGCTGTTTCGTGGTGCTTTTCTCTTTCCCTTCCACTGATCTTGGGACAGCCTTGCTTTTGGGAAACAGAGGCCTTTGTGTACCGTTGTTGTAATAAAAAATCTGCCCTTTTCCCTTATGGGGTATCCAAGAGCCCATATAGAGTCCTTACGTAGGTTCCCTATTGGTAGGAGAGAATAACAGAGGCCAACCAGAGAATATTGAGAAGCAAAGCAGCTAGTAAGCCTGATCTTTATTGATCTGTTGCAACAGGGTGCTCCCCTCACATGCAGGAGAGGAAGAGAACCCCGAACCAAGGTGTGCCTGCCCTTATATAGACATTTTTAATTCCCTGCCTCGGAGCTCCAGACCACCCCTCCATACATCATATATACATCACAGAAGGGGTGTAACCTAAGACCACCCCCCAGATACATCATACCTACATCACAGAAAAGGCGGTCTACAGCAGAAATCTGAGTGCATTGTTTATCTTCTCTGACAGGTTACCTGTTTAATGGTTACTTGATTGGATTGCCTGGCCCAGTCTTTTGCAATGATAAATACTTAGTTCCTGAGCCAGGTCACAGGCTCACACCCTATTCATATCTTAAATGTGCCCTTAAGACAGGATTTGTGAAGGAAAAGACAATGGGGAGGCCTTTCCATTTTCCTTTGACCTTGCAGAGAAAACATTTGGTCAGTTTGGGAATAAAAAATGGTTTCAGGTTGGTTTTCCTGTGCGGATCTATGTACGTGCTTGGTTGGTACACTTATGAACATTTAACATATATCTAAGACCTCAAAATTCCTATCACACCGTGTGATTCGTCTTGCTTTCAACGGGATTCTCAGTGTGCAAATGCAGGTCTCTTTGCTTTGCTTTCGGTGGTCTGAGCACCCGAAGGTGGGTGCTATTTGCACCTCTAAAGATGAACAAGCAACTGTTGACGCATCCGGCTGTTACCTGGTGTTATGTACTGGGCCAGCAGGGGGTTACTGTAGATAGTTATGCAAATGAAGGATCGAAAGTGACGTTCAGTGATTGGATAGTTTCTATGCAAATGAAGGATCGAAAGTGGCGTTCAGTGATTGGATAGTTTAAGAAAATGGCAACAGTTACATTGTTCTGGAGCTCTATACAGTGGTGCCCCGCAAGACGAATGCCTCGCAAGACGGAAAACTCGCTAGGAGAAAGAGTTTTCCGTTTTGGAGGTGCTTCGCAAAACGAATCTCCTATGGGCTTGCTTCGCAAGACGACAATGTCTTGCGAGTTCCTGCTGGGTTCCCCCCCCCCCTTTCTAAGCCGCTAAGCCGCTTATCCGTTTATCCGCTAAGCCGATAAGCCGCTAAAAGCCGCTAAAAGCCGCTAAAAGCCGCTAAAAGCCGCTAAAAGCCGCTAATAGTGCTAATCCGCTGATCCGTCAATGGGCTTGCTTCGCAAGACGAAAAAACCGCTAGACAAAGAGACTCACAGAACGGATTCTTTTCGTCTTGCGAGGCACCACTGTATAAGCAGGCTGACTGAGCAGTTCAGTTCAGTTCTGTTCCAGCTTACAAATAAAGAGCTGCTTGGAAGAATCGCTGTGTCGTCTGATATGTTCGCCCACAACTTAACACCTGGCATAATTTAAATGGATAGACAGAGCCAGGTGAGAGGCTCTCTCGGGATAATTGTCTGCAGCGAAACTAAAATACATTAGTCAAGAATCTAACATCTTGAGCTGCTTCTGCTTTTGTTGAAAGGAGGGGCGGCGGTTGCCTTTTGCGGCGGGACAGAAGGAAGGTCTGGTCTGAGGCAACTGCAAATAATTACCCGAGTGTTGATGCAGATGGAATTGGGGACACAGGATCTGGCCATCCCTGTCTCGCACTCGTTGACATCATTGCAGACCTGCGCAGGAAAGAACAGAGAGGGGAGATTGGTGCCTGTTTACCTGGCGGCAAAAACCAGCGGAGTGTCCTGTTGTGGCAACTTTAAGGGCCGACACGTTTATTATGTCATAAGCTTCTGGGACGGGGCCTGAGTTTCTGCAGTAATAAATCTCTTTGTCCTCAGAGGTGCCGCAAGACCTTTTTGCTGTTTCAAAGGCATTTTTGGGTGGTCAAGTATTTGGGAGGACGAAACACAGACTTGGCCTGCAATAAGCAACTCCTTCCTTGCGTCTCGGCATGTGTGACCACAATAGGAAAAGTCTGCTCTCTAAGGGAGATTCGCCAGCTTAAGCGCTGCCCACTCTACACACCAAAAGGGCTTCAGTAAGTAATTGGACCAAGTTCTAGGGTGAAGATACTGGGTGAAGATGGCCCAGAGGTATGTTTGCATCTGAGCGGCCTTGTATAGAGGCACTGCCAGGACTATGACCCGGAGACAGGACCCTTCCAGCCTGCTGCTGGTATCCTGCAACCACAGTGGTGCCCTCCAGCTGCTCTGCAGCACAGCTTCAAAAATGGAAACAGGAGCAGAAATTGCTGGTATCCATTTATTCACCCCAGACCCAAACCAACCTGGCAAATACTGTATGGTATTTGCTGTTGTTTTCTGCTGTCAGTTCACAAATGATTCGTAACGATTACATACACCCATCTCCATTCTCATTGAAATGAATGGGGTTGGAATAATGCAATGGCAAATTGAATTTTTTTTTAATTGAATTGAAATTGAAATACTGGTACTTTATTGTCACTTGTACAGCTTGTATACAGTGAGATTACACGAGCACCCGCCACTCAGCTCTCTTAGTCTTCATTCCCCTCGTTTACTGACGCACACCCACCAAACCCGAAAGTCAGTTGCCCTGTTGTGATCTTTTCATTCAGCAGCCTAACAGCCCATGGACAGAAGCTGTTCATTACCCTGTTGGTGCGACTAATCCTGCTTCTATATCTTCTGCCCGAGGGCAGGAGATCCAGAAAGTGCCGGTTCTTCTGCTATTTCATCCAGCGGATTCACGGGACAGCCCATAATATCTTGTGCTGTATTTGCCACCCTCTGTAGGCACTTCCTATCAGTTGATGTCAAAGCAGCGTCCCACACTGTGATGCAGTATGAAAGGACACTTTCTATTGTGGACAGGTAGAAGGAGATCATCAAATGTTGATTGACATCCTTCTTTCGCAATACTCTGAGGAGATGGAACCTCTGTTGGGCTTTCTTAACCACCTGGGTTGTGTTTATTTTCCAAGTAAGGTCTTCACTGAGATAAACTCCTAGGAAGAGACTCTCTCCACACAGCGGGGCTAGTTCTCCGCTCTTCCTCTGAAATTCCAACACCATCTCCTTTGTATTGCTGATATTAATGTGCAAGTTGTTCCCTAGGCACCATGAAGATATTTTTTGGACCTCCCCTCTATACGCTGATTCGTCTCCACCTGTTATTAAACCCATTATGGTTTAATTTACAAAATGGATTGTAGGCTACATAATTTCACCAGAGAAGACAAGAGAGGCGGATGACATGGCCTTGGGCGGGAGACGAACCGCAGCAGAAGAGAAACAGGATGTTGGGCGGAACATCAGGTGATGCCTTCTTCCATCCCTGTTCTTATCAGCCCTCCTACGTGCAGGCCGTGGGAGCATAAACAGGCTGCCTGGCCCCTGACTTCAAGGAATGGCAAAGAAATGGAAAACTGGGAAGAACCCTGCTCCACCCCCCTTCTCTTTCCGCAGCTGTGCTCACCCCCCCATCAGAGGGCAGAAGACCCTACTCTCTGAGGAGTTACCTGTTTGTTTGCCCTGGCGAAAGCCAGACCAACTCCTTCCAGTATGGGGCCGGTGTAGCCAGTAGGGCAGGGGTTGCAGTGGAAGCCGGGGGCTGTGTTGACACACTGGACTCTGGGGAAGCAGGGGTTCGCTGCACACTGCAATGAGAAAAGGTTTCGCTTATTTGTGCATGATTAGAGCATCGCTAAGGGACACAGGTGGCGCTGTGGGTTAAACCATAGAGCCTAGGACTTGCGAATCAGAAGGTTGGCGGTTCGAATCCCCATGACAGGGTGAGCTCCCGTTGCTTGGTCCCTGCTCCTGCCAACCTAGCAGTTTGAAAGCACGTCAAAGTGCAAGTAGATAAATAGGTACCACTCCAGCGGGAAGGTGAACGGCGTTTCCATGCGCTGCTCTGGTTCGCCAGAAGTGGCTTAGTCCTGCTGGCCACATGACCCAGAAGCTGTACGCCGGCTCCCTCGGCCAATAAAGCGAGATGAGCGCCGCAACCCCAGAGTCGGCCACGACTGGACCTAATCAGGGGCCCCTTACCTTTATAGCATCGCTATAACAGTGGCTTTCAAACGGGTGTGTGTGTGTTTGCGGTTCTGGTAACACCATTTGGGACACTGGCTTGCATTCCCTCCTTTGCACCACTACCCCCTCCCATGGCAATCTCCTTGGATCGGGTCCTTCCCCCACTGTCCCATTCTTAGTTGGAGTAAGGTGAAAATGAGGCCAGTGAGCTTGTCCAACATGCCTCCCCCGTTGTGTGAATCATGAACACCTCCCATAATTCTATGGGGTTCGGGAACACCGGCCTTCACACGGAAAGTAGACAATTTGGAATGGGGGTGGGGGGCCCAATCTTTTTGCTCTGCGAAGAACTGTGTGCGTTTGCGGGGCAGAGGAACCCAAGCCAATCTTATTGCTTCCCCTCCACCCCCAAGCCAGTTGAGGAAAAAAGATTCAGAAGAGATCTATGGGGTGGTGGACCTGCCCCAAAGTGAAAGACTTCTGGGAAAAGATTTATAATGAATTGAAAAAAATGTTGAAATATACATTTATTAAGAAACCAGAAGCCGTTCTACTTGGAATAATAGGTTTGGAATTGCCTTTACGTTAAAATGAGAAGAAAGAAAGATGTAAATTGACTAAGTAAATTTTATGGGAAAATAGTTTTGGAAAACAGTGGAGTATAGGGAAACTCAGCTAGGGGGATTCGAGGAAGTCATTCAACAATGTTAACAAAAGTGGAATCATTATAGCAAGGATAAATGTTTGCCTATTTGTTTGTTTTTGATGTTTTTTTCTATGTTATAAATTGGAAAACCAGTAAAAAAAAATTGAAAAACAAAAACAGAAGAGATCTATGGCTTTCTCCTGCCTCCCATCTTTTACGCAGAAGGAAAGGCGGAACCTCCTGACCTCGTCGATGTCGGTGCAGTGGGTCCCGTTGCCCGTGTAGCCCAGAGGACAGGCCCCACAGCGGAAGCCGGTGGGGGTGTCTGTGCATGTGACGCCGGGGAAGCAAGGATTCGGGTAGCAGCGATTAAGAGGCGCCACGCTGATGCCGGGGCCAGTCGCTCCTGTACCGATCCCTGGAAGACAATGAAACAAAGGAGTTGGGCTGCCCCCACTGGAGGCTGGTCTTAGGGGCGAATGGGGCATTGCCCCACCAACCACAGTCATCTCCCTGCTGTCTGCCCTCTCCCTCACAGCCAGCTGGCCGCCATATTCCTCTTCCTTCGTCTCAAACCACGCTAACACCAGACATTGAAAGCATTATGGCGCCACTAGAAACAGCCATGGCCTGAAGCGAGATGAGCGCCGCAACCCCATAAACCCCTTTGTCTGGACTTAACCATCCAGGGAACCTTTATCTAACCACTGAGCCTAGGGCTTGCCGATCAGAAGGTCGGTGGTTCGAATCCCCACGACGGAGTGAGCTCCCGTTTCTCAGTCCCTGCTCCTGCCCACCTAGCAGTTCGAAAGAACGTCAAAGTGCAAGTAGATAAATAGGTACCACTCCGGCGGGAAGGTAAACGGCGTTTCTGTGCACTGCTCTGGTTCGCTAGAAGCGGCTTAAGCATGCTGGCCACATGACCCAGAAAAACTGTCTGGCTCCCTTGGCCTGTAAAGCGAGATGAGCGCCGCATCCCCAGAGTCGGCCACGACTGGAACTAACGGTCAGGGGTCCCTTTACCTGTGTGGTGCTGATTATACCAAGGTTGCAGGTTCGATCCCCACATGGGGCAGCTGCACATTATTTCTGCCTTGCAGGGGATTGGACGAGATGATGCTCAGAGTTTCTATGGGCTGGAGCAGGACTAGCAGCTGCCATTAGTGGGTTGCCAGGGAGCAAGGGAGCGGGAGAAAGGCCGAGGTGGTTGCTCTTCAGCTGCAGCCAGGCAGAAATTGCAGTGCACACCCAGCCATGCGCTATTAGGCGATTAGGGGCCACGCCTTGGGTGGTGCGCTCAGGCGGCAGCGCTCTGGCCCCTTACGGCTGGCTGGTTGCACCTGGCAGGTGAGATGAAATCTGGCTGCAATAAGGACCTTATGGTCCTCTCCCTCTTTTGCAGGAGGGGACGCCTGGGGGCCAGGATGCCTCTGGGCATGCACAAAGCGCCATTCACTCCAATTGCTAGCTTTTAAGGAATGCATCTCATTTTAAACTCTTCCAAGAAAGGGGTCTGTATGGAGATACCTTTGACACAGACTTACCACAAGCATCGCACTCCATCACGGTGTTCTTCAGGAAGGTGAGCTCCTTGATCTGCAAAACAATGGTGAAAATAAACACCAGTTTACAGCCCCTTCCTTGGTGACTGGGGGTGGGGGGTGGGGTGGGGGAGGAAAGCTCAGTTTCCGACCCAAAGGCCAAGTATACAAAAGCAGAGCCGAGCTGAAATGTCCCAGGCGACATGCTTCTGAGAAAAATTATTTCTGAAGTTTTTCTTCTTCTGAACCTCCTGGAGCAAAAGAAAGCCCTTAGCAAAAGTTGCTCTCAATATTGTTCTGTCCCAGCCTTGTGGGGTGGTTGTTGCTAATAATAATAATAATAATAATAATAATAATAATAATAATACCCCACCCTTCCCAGTTGTCATGTACCACCCCTGGTTTCTGGGATGTATCCAACTAAATATCCAGACCATACATTTAAAGCAGTTTTATACCACTTTAAACTGTCATGGCTTCCTTCCCAAAGAATCCTGGGAGCTGTAGTTTGTTAAGGGTGCTGAGAATGGCCCCATTTCCTTTACAAAGTTATAATTCCCAGAATTCCCTGGGAAGAGCAATTGACTGTTGCATTCGGCATTGACTGGTGATTCCTATGTGGAATAATAATAATAATAATAATTTCCCCCTCTTTCTGGCCTTGCTGTTTTTAGTTGCAGACCATATTGATGAGGCCAGAACATCATTTGTGGAGGGGAGGGGGCTGCCATTTTTCTCCCATGATGCCCTGGGATGATGCTAGAATGCTGCAGCTAGATTGGTGACTGGGAGCGGCCGCTGGGACCATATAACACCGATCTTGGAAGACCTACTTTGGCTCCCAGTACGTTTCCAAGCACAATTCAAAGTGTTGGTGCTGACCTTGAAAGCCCTAAATCAGGCTTCCTCAACCTCGGCCCTCCAGATGTTTTGAGACTACAATTCCCAGCATCCCTGACCACTGGTCCTGCTAGCTAGGGATCATGGGAGTTGTAGGCCAAAAAAATCTGGAGGGCCAAGGTTGAGGAAGCCTGCCCTAAACAGCCTCGGCCCAGTAGACCTGAAGGAGCGTCTCCACCCCCATTGTTCAGCCCAGACCCCGAGGTCCAGCTCCCAGGGCCTTCTGGCAGTTCCCTCGCTGTGGGGGCCTTTTTGGTAGTGGCGCCTACCCTGTGGGACACCCTCCCATCATAAGGAACTATAGAGATAAAAACTGTTAATGTTTTTCATGATATCTTACTGTGTTTTAATTTGTTGGAAGCTGCCCAGAGTGGCTGGGGCAACCTAATAATAATAATAATAATAATAATAATAATAATAATAATAATTTGCTGGCACGAGCTGAAGTTGTGCCCTTTTTGCAGAGCCATAGCTACAGGGGCAGGGGACACGGGTGGCACCATAGAGCCTATGACTTGCCAATCAGAAGGTCGGCAGTTCGAATCCCTGCAATGACGGGGTGAGCTCCCGTTGCTCGGTCCCAGGTCCTGCCAACCTAGAAGTTCGAAAGCACGTCAAAGTGCAAGTAGATAAATAGGTACCACACCAGCGGGAAGGTGAACGGCGTTTCCGTGTGCTGCTCTGGTTCGCCAGAAGCGGCTTAGTCATGCTGGCCACACGACCCGGAAGCTGTACGCCGGCTCCCTCGGCCAGTAAAGCGAGATGAGCGCCGCAACCCCAGAGTCGGTCATGACTGGACCTGATGGTCAGGGGTCCCTTTACCTTTACCTTTAGCTACAGGGACAGGGGGCTAGTTGTTGGTTTTTTTGCCCTTGGTGAAACCTCCAGAGGGGTGCCATTGAGGCTCCCAACCTGATTGTGTGTCTCTGTGTGTGTGTGTACACAAATGTGCATGCGGGGTGCCAATCTGGGTCTTTGACCTGGGTGAAATAAAGCCTAGTTTCGCCCCTGCTTTTTGCCCAGGGTGCAGGTAACGAGGCCAAATGCCAATTAATGTATCGCCTAGTGTGTGCCATTTTGAGTTCCCTAGGGCCGTTCCTGAGAAAAACGAGGGACTATCTGTTAAAACTGGCTTGGTAGATAAAGTCTGGACCCCGTTCCCATCTGGATTTGGCCTCGAAGTCAGGAAGAACTACCCCAGCCGGGGAAGGGCAGAAGGTCTACTTGAGGTAATCACCTCATCCGGCACAAGGCTGGAGGGTCACCGTTTGCTTTCCAGCTCGCAATTAAACAGTTGCCAACGTGTTGCGGTTTTTTAAGAAGCTTTAATCTAACCCAGACCTTCCTGTAAACCTGGGCAGAGCAGGCCTAAAGGGACCAGTGGTGGTTTTAGCTTCCACTGCCAGATTTTTTATTTATTTTAATTTCTTTTTGCGTTTTGTGGGTGGATGGTTTGTATATTTCAGGAGAAACTGACAAACACCACCCAACCTCAAAGTGCCAAGGGCATGAGCGACCTTATTTTGGAGATGTGCCCCTTTTTGAAAACGTATATTTCGAAAGGGCAGAGGCTGAAGATGGATGGATGTGCAGTTAGAAGAGAGCGGCGCAAGAGCTTGTGAAAAGTTCCTTTTCTTTATTCCAGAAATGGCAGAGCAGAGGAATAACCTTGTGAAGTGAAAGGATAAGAAACTCTGTCTTGCCAGAGTGGTGCATGATCTAGTTATCTCCCGCTTGGACTACTGCCATGCGCTCTACGTGGGGCTACCTTTGAAGGTGACCCGGAAACTACAACTAATCCAGAATGCGGCAGCTAGACTGGAAGCGGCCGCCGGGACCGCATAACACCGGTCCTGAGAGATCTACATTGGCTCCCGGTACGTTTCCAAGCACAATTCAAAGTGTTGGTGCTGACCTTGACAACCCTAAATGGTCCAGTATCCCTGAAGGAGCGTCTCCACTCCCATTGCTCAGCCCGGACACCTGGGTCCATCTCCTGAGGGCCTTCTGTAGGTTCCCTCCCTGCGAGAAGTGAGGTTACAGGGAACCAGACAGAGGGCCTTCTTGGTAGTGGCGCCCGCCCTGTGGAACACCCTCCCACCAGATGTAAAGGAAATAAGCAGCTATCTTCTTTTTAAAAGACATCTGAAGGCAGCCCTGTTTAGGGAAGTTTTTAATGTTTAATGCTGTATTGTTTTTAACACTTGGTTGGAAGCCGCCCAGAGTGGCTGGGGAAACTCAGCCAGATGGGCGGGGTATAAATAATAATAATAATAATAATAATAATAATAATAATAATAATGTATATCTAGATGCTAGGATAGAGAGGATAAGGAAAACAGGAAGACACAATGAGAGGTAAAGGAATTGCTGTGGGATTGGTGGAGGTCAATGTTTCTTTTTGTTTTTAATGTTTATATTATTAACTTGTAAGATATGGATTTGTGGTATTGTGTTTTTTTGTATGCTGGTTTTCGTGTTTTGTGTATTGCTATTTTTCGATATTTTTCGTGCTGTTGTTGTTGTGTGGAAAATACAAATAAAATTTATTATTAAAAAAAGAAAAGAAATGGCAAAACAGAAGGAGCAAGGGAACTGCTTTGTGATATCAAACTAGACCCAACAGTGAGCAACCATGGTGCCCCCCACCCAACAGCACAATAAAGAAAACTATCCCCTGTAATATGCTTCTAGTTGAAGGTAGGCTGCTCTTGATGGTGGAGGCTCGACTGACAGCGACAACGTGCCAAATTAATTGCTAGTGCTGGGCCCATAAGTTGCCATAAGCCCCTCGTCTTCCTCAAGTGTAGTGGATTTTTGGAGAGGGTTGGTCTGGGTTTAATGGGTATGATATTAATGAATGTGATGGGCGGGAATAAATTAAGATGACTTTATGTAGAAATGATTTCTTGGGGAGGATGAGCGCATGTGATTGAAGGGGAATTGAACTGATCTGAAGCAAGGAGGGTTGGGAAATTAATTTGGGGTGTGTGTGTGTCTTTGTGTAAATGAAAAGAAGAACAAACTGGGTGTGGGTAGCAAATGCATTGAATAATTCACCTGGGCTGATGTGGGTGGGGGATTATCCTGGTCTGCCCTTCTGTAACACTGAAAATCCAAATTTTAACTCCAGGCAATAGAAACTGCTAGGTTTATGGTCCAATTGGACCAAAAATTATTAAAAGAACGGGGATGTGCTAAAGAGTATATAAAAAAACATTGCTCTAGAGTAAGTAAATCGGTAGGTAATGAATGAAGCTTTGCAGGGTTAAAGAAAGAGAAAAATGGTGCAAAAAGTATAAAGATAGAGCTAATCTACATTAGACACAACAATTTAGAAAGAGTAAAAATTTCGAGGCCTTAGAACAAAGGAAAGATGTCAATATGTGTATACATACGTAACAATTAGACTCATGATATGGTTTGATTTGTAGATGTGTGTTTTTGCTTTTTGTTTTTTTCTTTTCTTTTGTTTGTTTGTACTGCTTTATTTTTGATTTAATGTTTGTAATTTTTGTTGTAATTTTGCATTGAAAATAAAATTAAAAAAAAGAAACGGCTAAGTTTATGCAGACCTCATTGTCCTCATAAACCTCAAATCTTTTAAGTGCCTAGCCATACGACCAGACAGCCCACACCTCGTTGTTCCTCCCCAGAGGTAGCCTGCCTCTGACCTTGGAGGCTCTACCAAGCCACTGACACAAGCAGTGGCCGAAAGACTTTGCCCATGTTGATTCCCCCCCCACAAAGCCTTAAGAACGTGAGCAGATCAGACCAAACAGGGCCCCCAAAGTCCGGCATACTCTTCTTGCAGTGGCCAGTGTTTCCTGGGATAAGTACTCAAAAACATTGCTGCCTTCTACTGCGGAGGCAGCACATATAGCCAATGTGGCTGGTAGCCACTGTGATAATAATAATAATAATAATAATAATAATAATAATAATAATAATACTTTTTTGCTCTCAATATTGTTCTGTCCCAACTTTGTGGGGTGGTTGTTAATAATAATAATAATAATAATAATAATAATAATAATAATAATAATAATAATATTATACCCTGCCCTTCCCGGTTCAGAAAACCGGTCTCAGGGCGGATAACAACAAATTTAAAACACTTAATTATAAAAGCAGCAGTATAAAATACAGTATAAAAACATGAATAACAATAAAATTCAAAAATCAATTAGATAATCCCCAGGGCTAGCTGGCTGAGTTGGTCCTACTTGGGCCAGTGAGGAGACCAGGGGAGAATTAGCTGTGGGGTCTCAGAGCGGGTGATCTTCATAAAAGGGGAGGGAAAGGAAGGGAAGGGAAATAAAAGACCAGGCTGAATTCAAATTAAAGCCTTTTCCTCCATGAATAGAGAATAGGGGGTCATTGATGGAGAGAGGGCCAATGCTTTCTGTTCCCCCAGTGGGCAACCGGCCGCCATTATGGGAAGCCTGCAAGCAAGACCTGCGTTCAAGAGCACTCTCCCTTCATAAAAGGGTTTTCTTTCTTTTTGAAAAGACAGGCCCCTGGTGGACGGGACTGCTAGGTCCATCTGGCCCCTGGCGAGAGGCTTGCGAGTGGAGCTGCCTGGGGAAGCTCTGACTTCATCTCGGCAAGGGCGGCCGGAGAGGAACGCACGGCGGCGACTCCCCCCGGAGGCCCCCCGGCTCCGCAAGAGTTTGTCCTGGCACAGAGAGGGCCAGTCTGCTTTTCCCGTTTGCTGGCAGGGAGAGGCGGCCAGGGAGCCGGGGGTGGAAGGGAAAGCGCGTCTGGAATGTGGAGTTACACAAGAGAGAGGCCGCCGGACAAAGCACACTTTGGATGGCCAAGGGCGGAAGACCCCCAGACGATGCTTCGCCCTCAGAGCATCGGGGCAGCCATCTTGCTGCATGCCCTCCAAGATTTCTCCAGTGGGAACAGGGGTGTCCTAAGGGAAAGCGGGACGTTCTGGGATCAAATCATAAACCGGGAGGGCTTCTGTAAATCCAGGACTGTCCCTGGGAAATAGGGGTGTGATAGGAATTCTGAGGTCTTAGATATATGGTAATGTTCATAACATTATGCGGGTGGCGCTGTGGGTTAAACCACAGAGCCTAGGACTTGCCAATCAGAAGATTGGTGGTGCGAATCCCCGCAATGACGGGGTGAGCTCCCGTTGCTCGGTCCTTGCTCCTAACAACCTAGCAGTTTGAAAGCACGTCCAAGTGCAAGTAGATAAATAGGTACCACTCCGGCGGAAAGCTAAACGGCGTTTCCGTGCGCTGCTCTGGTTCGCCAGAAGCGGCTTAGTCCTGCTGGCCGCAAGACCCGGAAGCTGTACGCCGGCTCCCTCGGCCAGTAAAGCGAGATGAGCGCCGCAACCCCAGAGTCGTCCATGACTGGACCTAATGGTCAGGGGTCCCTTCACCTTTACCTTTAATGTTCATAAGTGTACCAACCAAGCACGTACATAGATCAGCACAGGAAGACCAACCTGAGACCATTTTGATTCCCAAACTGACCAAATGTTTTCCCTGCAAGGAAGGGAGGGGGGTCAGGAAACCTCCCCATTGTCTCTTTCCTCACAAATCCTGTCTTAAGGGCACATTTAAGATATGAATAGGGTGTGAGCCTGTGACATGGCCTAGGAACTAAGTATTTATCATTACGAAAGACTAGACAGGCTCCCCAGGGTATCCAATCAAGTGAGCATTAACAGGTGACCTGTCAGACAGGAGATAAACAACACGCTCAGATTTCTGTTGTAGACGGCCTTTTCTATGATATAGGTATGATGTATCTGGGGTGGTGATCTTGGGTTACACCCCTTCTGTGATGTATGTATGATGTATGGAGGGGTGGTCTGGAGCTCCAGGGCAGGGAATTTAAATTGTCTATATAAGGCCTTGCACGCCATTTTTCTGGGTCCTCCTCCTTTCCTGCGTGTGAGGGGAGCACCCTGTTGCAACAGATCAATAAAGATCAAGCTTACTAGCTGCTTTGCTTCTCAATATTCTCTGGTTGGCTTCTGTTATTTTCTCCTACCAATAGGGAACCTATGTAAGGACTCTATATGGGCTCTTGGATACCCCATAAGGGAAAAGGGCAGATTTTGTTTACAACAAGGGCACTTGGAGGGCCTAGGATGCTGGGAGAAAACACCCTCTGGGAAGCCAATGTGCTTCTCCTCTGCTATGTGGCATAGAGAGTCTGTTATGCTGACATTCCCGCTAATACCAAACGCAGTTGGCCAGTGCCAATGGGTTGGAGCCCAAAGAAGGACCTTTGAGAAAGTGGGGCTTGAGTCTCACTTGTGGGTTTTCTGCAATGGGCATCTGATGATCAGAGACCTATCCTTCCTTCTCCCCCTAGAGATTTGTTTGCTCCTAACTGGAGAGGCAGGACATAAGCAGAGATCTGTCGGGTGGGCCAGAGGGAAATTCCACCCAACATTTTGTTTCCGCTGGGTGTGCAGCAAGGCACCTCTGGGGACAAGTAGACAAGTAAGGCAAAGTAAGGCAAAAGCACCTCCTCCCAAACTCGCCGCTGCCCTGTGGTCTGTCCCAATAATCTAGTCCTGGGGGTGGATAAATTAATTGGTCTAAATAAGGGGTGGGGAACTGTGGTGCACCCACAGCCTAATTTCCAGTGCCATGGGGGGGGGGGAATGAATGGAGTGATGGAAGGAAGCTGAGGGGGGGGGGAGTCCTCTTCACACATCAGGGGTGCTCTGTCTCTCTCTTGTTGGGTGGGAAGGAATATGCCTAGGTTTGTCATTGCTTTTCTCCCAAGAAGCACGAAATTAAAAGATGCCTGCTTCTTAGGAGAAAAGCAATGACAAACCTAGACAGCATCTTAAAAAGCAGAGACATCATCTTGCCAACAAAGGTCCGTATAGTTAAAGCTATGGGTTTCCCAGTAGTGATGTATGGAAGGCAGAGCTGGACCAGAAAGAAGGCTGATCGCCAGAGAATGGATGCTTTTGAATTCTGGTGCTGGAGGAGACTCTTGAGAGTCCCATGGACTGCAAGAAGATCCAACCTCTCCATTCTGAAGGAAATCAGCCCTGAGTGCTCACTGGAAGGACAGATCCTGAAGCTGAGGCTCCAAGACTTTGGCCACCTCATGAGAAGAGAAGACTCCCTGGAAAAGACCCTGATGTTGGGAAAGATTGAGGGCACAAGGAGAAGGGGATGACAGAGGACGAGATGGTTGGACAGTGTTCTCGAAGCTACCAGCATGAGTTTGACCCAACTGGGGAAGGCAGTGGAAGACAGGAGTGCCTGGCGTGCTCTGGTCCAGGGGGTCACGAAGAGTCGGACACGACTAAGCAACTGAACAACAACTATATATATATATATATGAATGACCCTGTCCACTTTTAGCCCCTGACAGATTATCCCCACCCAAGGGAATGTGACCCTCAATAGATTTTATATATATTTTTAAAAGCTCCCTCTCTCCCTTTCAGGAGATTTTGGAGGCCTGAAAGGCCCAGACTTTCACTCTTTATGTTCGGGATCTGTGCCAAGTTCTCCCAGGTCACAATACTGTAATTGCCATAGCTGTCAACCTTTCCTTTTTTTGCGGGAAATTCCCTTATTCCAGCGCCGTTTCCCGCTGCTTCCCACTGCTATCCCGGATTGTTAGATATCCCGTAGACTGTCCCTGGGACAGGTGAGGCTGCTGATCCCTTATTTTCAAATCTGAAAGTTGACAGCTATGGTAATTGCTTCTTGTCCATTATAATCAGGGCTACAGAATCAGTTCTCAGGGTTTTTCTCAAGCGGTAGCCATGCTCAGACAGACCCACTGAAAAGAAAGGACACGGTTTACTCCAGTCCATTAGTTTAGGTGGATGCAATGCACAAGAGGCTTCCCCAGGTGTAACACCTAAAGTAAGGTTACCAGACGTCCCCATTTCCCAGGGACGGTCCCCAGATTTACAAACCAGTCCCCATACAAAATCCATTGAAGTTGAAAAGTGTCCCCGGATTCATTGAAAAAAAATCTGGTAACCTTTACCTAAAGCCAGGATTTGGCATCTGGGGTAGGATGCCGACCAAATGTCGCCCTGCAGCCTGCATCCTCCACTTGCAGTTTCTTTGCAAGTTTCTAGTCCTTATGAAAGCTTGGCAAGCACTAGAGAACACTGCAAACGGGTTGGATAGAGGTGACCCCATGCAAAACAAATTATTGCTCTACCAACAGTAGAATCCTGGAACTGAAATAATTGTTATATGCTTAAGAATAACCATTGTTCATAGAATCATAGAATCATAAGAGTTGGAAGAGACCACAAGGGCCATCGCGTCCAACCCCCTGCCAAGCAGGAAACACCATCAGAGCACTCCTGACATATGGTTGTCAAGCCTCTGCTTCAAGACCTCCAAAGTAGGAGACTCCACCACACTCCTTGGCAGCAAATTCCACTGTCGAACAGCTCTTACTGTCAGGAAGTTCTTCCTAATGTTTAGGTGGAATCTTCTTTCTTGTAGTTTGGATCCATTGCTCCGTGTCCGCTTCTCTTACTACATGTTTGGGACAGTGGCAGAGGGGCGACCGCCGCCTTGACCTCAACCGCCATGTTTCCCCTTCCTCCGAGGCTTCTATCTCCTTTTTCCATGACCCTGGCCAGCCTGAGCTGTTGGTTCTTTGGTGGGGGGGGGGAGATGTGCGGTGGGTCAGGCATGGAAGGCAGAGGAGGGCCGAGAGCAGCAGCGGTGGCGAGGCTTGGGCAGTGCGATGCCTCCCTTCCCATTGGAGCAGCCCCAATCCCATTCCTACTTGCGTGCAAGCAGGAGGGGACAGGGATCCCTCAGCTAGGAAACGAGGCTTCACACTGCCTTTCATAGAATCCTAGAGTTGGAAGAGACCACAAGGGCCATCGAGTCCAACCCCCTGCCAAGCAGGAAACACCATCAGAGCACTCCTGACATATGGTTGTCAAGCCTCTGCTTAAAGACCTCCAAAGGAGGAGACTCCACCACACTCCTTGGCAGCAAATTCCACTGTCAAACAGCTCTTACTGTCAGGAAGTTCTTCCTAATGTTTAGGTGGAATCTTCTTTCTTGTAGTTTGGATCCATTGCTCCGTGTCCGCTTCTCTGGAGCAGCAGAAAACAACCTTTCTCCCTCCTCTATGTGACCTCCTTTTATATATTTGAACATGGCTATCATATCCCCCCTTAACCTCCTCTTCTCCAGGCTAAACATGCCCAGCTCCCTTAGCCGTTCCTCATAAGGCATCGTTTCCAGGCCTTTGACCATTTTGGTTGCCCTCCTCTGGACACGTTCCAGTTTGTCAGTGTCCTTCTTGAATTGTGGTGCCCAGAATTGGACACAGTACTCCAGGTGAGGTCTGACCAGAGCAGAATACAGTGGCACTTGTTGTTGTTATTAAAAAAGATATGGTGTACAAATAGTCTGTGCCCAACTAGTGCATAATTTGATGGTGGGGAATGGCTATGTAGGGTTCAGGTGTTTTAATATTTTTCTCCTTTTTAACTTAAAAGGAGGAGGGTGCGACTGGCATCGCGCCTCCCTTACCTGCTGTTTCAGCAGTTCTGTGATCTGCCGCAGAACCTGGTTCGTCTCCCTCATCTCCGAGAGCATCTGGGGCGAAAGGTCTCCGCCTGCAATGAGAATGCATTGGATATTTTCCCGTTACTTCACGGCGCAAGAGAATCACGGGGCTGACTCTCAGCTAAGGCGCCTGCTCAGCCCCATATTCAGCCTTTTGAACACAATTATCTGACCAGTTAGAAATCTCAGAGGAGCTGCCTGCCTGAGTCACTTCAGAGAAACCATGAATTGGGAACAAGGTATACCAGTTAAGCAGAGAAGCCATTTTCAGTCACGCTCTCTGAAAGTAAAGCAGCAAAACCAGCTTTTTCCCTCTTTTTACAATTAAAATCTGCCCCCTTGCAGTTAAAGTCTCAATCAACTTTTGTTTTAGTTGATTAATCTATTCACAGAGATAATTCAGTTTGGTGGCACCTGAGACCCAACCCCTGCTCCCTGCTCTTTGCCCAGCCAGCCACCTCAACCGATCAACTGCTGCTGTTGCTGTCCAGCAACAGGTAGCTTGCATCGGAATAGGGAGGTTCCATTTTAGCTACCTTGGCCAACAGCCATTGATAGGCCTCTCCTTCTCCATGAACTTATCTAACCCCCCCCCCCACACTTTAAAGCCATCCGGCTGCTGCTGCAGCAACATCTTGTGGCAGTGAGTTCCACAAGTTAAATTATCTGCTGAGTGACATAGTGAAATTCATTTTGTGGATCGGTTGAGATTAAATGGATGAACCCAAGTGAGGAAATACTATGCAAGAGAGAGGATATTATACACACACACATTTCTATCCACTTTTTCTTCATCTATACTTTATTTAATCAAGTACCTTCTTAATCACTTTTCCCTGTTAAATGAAAACCTCCATTTTTTTTTAGGGGAGGGCCTATAGCCTAGTGGGTAGAGCAGGTTCAAACCCAGCACCTCCAAGGAAT
Source organism: Podarcis liolepis (assembly GCF_965112155.1). Lineage (NCBI taxonomy): Eukaryota > Metazoa > Chordata > Lepidosauria > Squamata > Lacertidae > Podarcis > Podarcis liolepis. Next base: position 9,548,954 of record NC_139572.1, on the reverse strand, counting down.
CTCTCCCTACCTGACCTCTTGGGACAGCTGCTGCCAGTCAGTGCAGACAAAACGGCACTAGATGGGCTAATGGCCGCTTCCTGTGTAGGGAATTGTAGAATTGTAGAGTTGGAAGGGACCACGAGGGTCATCTAGTCCAACCCCCTGCAACGCAGAGCTCTTTTTGCCCAACCTGGGGCTCAAACACACGACCCTGAGTTCAAGAGCCCTTACGCTCTACGGCAGGCATTGGCAAACTCAGCCCTCCAGATGTTTTGGGACTACAACTCCCATCATCCCTAGCTAGCAGAAGCAGTGGTCAAGGATGATGGGAGTTGTAGTCCCAAAACATCTGGAGGGCCGAGTTTGCCTGTGCCTGCTCTACGGACTGAGCTGTCCCACAACAGGGTGCAAATAGAGCCAGGATAACTTTGATCACCCTTTTCTGCACTTTCCCCACAACTCCTTAAGGTTCTTTTTAAAGACAAGACAGGGCAGTTTGGGGTGCCCACGATCAGAAATAATAATAATAATAATAATAATAATAATAATAATGGTAATAATAAATTTTATTTATACCCCGCCTTCCCCAGCCAAGACCAGGCTCAGGGCGGCTAACACCAGGTATAAAAACAATTGATTAAAATACAAATTGTGGTATGTGCACATCTGTGGAGCTAAAACTTCAGGGTTAACTGGTGTTTGTGTGTGTGTGTGCCTGCCTGTAATTGCAATTACACAAGTTGTTCCAACCCCAATTAAGCCCTGCAAACCGGCAGCTCTTCATCCACCCCACCCTGCAAGGTAAATGGTCCAGAAGCTCGTTCCACAAGTCCCTTCCTGCTCAAACTTACAAAGCCTCGGGTTTTTTAGACTTTAAAAGGTTGCAGCTTCCAGTGTTAGGTCATATGCCCCCCCCCCCAAAAAAAACACCCCAGGAGCTATTCTCCAAACCCCACCAAATGACTTGCCCCCACAATTGCAGATCAGCCATTTCAGGTTGTGACTGAGGTGTGACAGGGTATGAAATTCAGGTTGTGACAGGGTATGAAATGCGTCCCTTGAAATTATTATTATTATTATTATTATTATTATTATTATTATTATTATTATTATTATTGCAATCCAAGACTAGGAGCTACCTCAGGGGACCCACTTTTCATTCTGGTTTTGGGAAGAGGAGCTAATCCTCTCTTCCCCCCACCCTAGCAAAAACCACCTCCCTCCCTCCCTCAATTTTGATCTGCCAGGATGCTGGGCCTTCTTTGTAGTGGCACCAACATTTTGATCTACTCACTCTCCTCCAAAGCCTTGCCCCTCTAAGACCTCCCGCCTGCATCTATGCCATTATTATTATATGTAATAATAATAATAATAATAATAATAATAATAATAATAATAATTTATTTATACCCCACCCATCTGGCTGGGTTTCCCCAGCCACTCTGGGCGGCTTCCAACAAAATATTAAAATACAATAGTCTATTAAACATTAAAAGCTTCCCTAAACAGGGCTGCCTTCAGATGTCTTCTAAAAGTCTGGTAGTTGTTCTCTTTGACATCTGGTGGGAGGGCGTTCCACAGGGCAGGCGCCAACACCGAGAAGGCCCTCTGCCTGGTTCCCTGTAACTTGGCTTCTCGCAGTGAGGGAACCGCCAGGAGGCCCTTGGCGCTGGACCTCAGCGTCCGGGCAGAACGATGGGGGTGGAGACGCTCCTTCAGGTATACTGGACTGAGGCCGTTTAGGGCTTTCAAGGTCAGCACCAACACTTTGAATTGTGCTCGGAAACGTAGCTGCTCATTGGGCTTGACAAAGTCTCTGGCATGCTCTGCCCCTCCTTCCCAGGAGTGAACTGTGCTCCTAAAGAGACCGTTATTGATTATTGCTCATCCATCCTGGTGCGATAAGAGCCCTCCTCACTGAGGACTGTTCACATGCCCTGACTGAACTATTGGTAGAGAGGAGCATCTTTAAAACTTTTTAAACAAATATAAAATTAATAATACTGCCCCCCCATTCAGGGCATATACACCCCCCCCATTTTCAATAAGGACACTCTGCCTATTTTCTGGTATTCTGCCCCTCTCCACCACTCAAGTGTTCCAATTCCCCCCCCCCTTTATTTTTTGGGGCGATGCTTTTTTCAAAACGGTCCGGAATCACGCAGGATCCTGTGTTCCTGTCTTGCTGTTGGAAATCACACAGCCCCTAAATCTTCCTTTCTTGTTTCCATGTCAAGTGACAAAGCGTTAATTCAGCTTGCAAGTGGGGAGGTTTGCTTGTTGCCCAGGGACACCTAAAGATCAAGCTGGGAAAGACCCCAGAGTCTGAAACCCTGGAGAGCCACAGCCAGCCAGTGGGTTCTTGTGGCAATGAGTTCCGTCAGCTGACTATACCTGCTGGTCAGTTTTTTCACTGATCTGGCTCAACTGTGATGAGGCAAGCAAGAACGCACTTCTTAAGGTAAAGGTAAAGGGACCCCTGACCATTAGGTCCAATTGTGGCCGACTCTGGGGTTGCGGTGCTCATCTCGCTTTATTGGCCGAGGGAGCCAGCATACAGCTTCCGCGTCATGTGGCCAGCATGACTAAGCCACTTCTGGCGAACCAGAGCAGCGCACGGAAACTCCGTTTACCTTCCCGCCAGAGTGGTACCTATTTATCTACTTGCACTTTGACGTGGTTTCGAACTGCTAGGTTGGCAGGAGCAGGGACCGAGCAACGGGAGCTCACCCCATCGCGGGGATTCGAACCGCCGACCTTCTGATCGGCAAGTCCTAGGCTCTGTGGTTTAACTCACAGCGCCACCCGTGTCCCATCAACACACTTCTTACTTGGGTCCAATTTCCAAGATATTTAGGAGGAGCCTCCTCTGCAAGAGGTCTGGAGGGCGGCAACACGAGAACAGGGCCTTTTCTGTGGTGGCTCCCTGCTTGTGGAATGCTCTTCCCAGGGAGGCCTGCCTGGTGCCTTCACTTCGTATCTTTAGACACTAGGCAAAAACGTTCCTCTTCTCCTAGCCCTAGCCTTTTAAACTTGGGGGTGGGTATTGCTTCTGTTTGCTACTATATTATGTATTTTTGTGTTTTTATATTGTAAACCACCCAATGATTCTCAGATGAAGGGTGGAATGGAAATTTAAATCATCATCATCATCATTTTGCCATGCAGTTCTCCAGGCAAATAGTATGTGCATAAAGATGCATGCATTAGTGAAAATATTTTTAAAATTGCTTGCAAAGTTTGTACAGTATGCAACATTGCATGCCAAAAGGTATACCTTATGGAACTCCCTGCCAATTGAAATCAACATTTTTGTTTATGCAAACATACCCAGGCTGGACATGTCGATATTTTGACGTGTTTTAATATATTTTACTGCTAATTTTAATTATTTCCAAACATTTTAAAGTACTTTCATTAATGTTTTTAATATTTCCTGCAGGACACACAGATGTTTTTACCTACAATCAAGCGGTATATATATTTTATTATGCAAAATAAATAAATTATGGGGTAACCGCACAACAAAATTCTGATGAATCTTCAGGAGGATTATTATTATTTTTAAAAAAGAAAAAGCTTTGCAAACTAATGTGGAAAGTGAACAATAAGGAGGAAGAAAGACAGAAACCGTATGCAAGGATGCAATGTAATATACTCCCATACATTCTTAAATAGACATGACTTTATTATCCTAATACATATGTATGTAGATGTTAAAATCCTACTGCATTCTGTATAAACTCATACCAAATATTGTTGAAACAAAAAATAAAATAAAAAATAAAATAAAAAGTTCCTTCCAGTAGCACCTTAGAGACCAACTAAGTTAGTTATTGGTATGAGCTTTCATGTGCAGGCACACTTCTTCACACGAAAGCTCATATCAATAACTAACTTAGTTGGTCTCTAAGGTGCTACTGGAAGGATTTTTTTATTTTATTTTATTTATTTTGTTCCAACTATGGCAGACCATGGCTACCTACCTGTAACTACAAATAGTGTTATATTTATCCAAACAAAGCCTACATCTGTAAGACGTATTCTACACATCTCCTTCTCCCTCTCACTTTTCTTTTCCTCTGTATCATTAACCGAAATTCTTTTTAAAAAACAAAAAAAACCAATAAGGGGGGGGGGGAATAA